>NW_026093174.1:0-5200 GCF_024586455.1 Bactrocera neohumeralis | reverse complement strand
TTCAGCCTTCAGCGACGCTGTTGCAATGGTAAATTTCCCCAAAAAAGCGTTAAAAGGCCCGTTTAAAACCTTTCAGGGGGAAGCGAAAATTATGCGTAAATATTGGTTTTAAAAATAATATACTACAAAAAAATAAATATTTAAAACAAGAAACCCAAAAATATATTGGTTTTTGTTAATAAGCTTTTTTATCTGCAACATGCTATTTATTAACAAATTATGACATTAAAGGGGGAACCCCCGACCCCCTGCCTAAAAAATTTTATAAATAGTGAAAATTTAAAAATTAAAAAATAAAATTAGCTCAGTTTCTAGTATACAACCCCCCGTTATCTTTTTTTTTTCGGGTTTGAAATCTACCCCATATATTTGGTTTCCTTTCCGGGAACCCTCACCTTTTTGGGATAAATAAGCTTACGAGAACAAAAAACATGAAAGGTCTTGTTCGTATTTTCTTTGGGACGGCTATAATTTATAAAAAAAAAAGAATTACCCAAATTCTCTTTTTGGAAAATTAGCAGTTCAATAAATATATGAAAAAGACGAGAATAAATAAAAGAATTGCTTTGTTAAAAAAATTCAAAAATATCAATCAAAAGAGAATGAAAACAACATTCTCTGGTGACTTCATCTTATAGTGAATTATATGAACCATTTACATTTTTGGATTATTTGGGTAAAAATGAAAAAAATTTTATTGATTAAATTAAAAAAAATAATTTGATAATTTAAAAAACATTCTCATAGTAGCATATAGGTTTATTAAACCCATTTACTAGTATGCGTGATTTTTTTGTTTATAAAAATTGTTTTCAAAAAATGAAAAAAATTTTATTTAAAAATTTTTAAAAAAAAGTTTCATAAATTTTTTTAAAAATTTTATTTATTTTAAAATGAATTAAAAAACTCATAAAAACCTTTCCCATTCATTCCCCCTTTTTTAAAAAATTAATGACCTTCATAAATATGCATATTCGCATTATTTGTTATCATTTCATATTTTCCAAAAAATTTCTTTTAATACAATATTATTTTTGCCATTTCGTATTTTTGGAAAAAATAAATATACATTTTAATACATTCATAATCAAGTGTCCACCTTTTTCGCATCCCCTTTTTCAGGGTCAAAATAAACTCGTTTTGAAAAGTCAATCGAACAAATTGACCGATAGCCCGGCGCATCGTAAAAACCCCACACGTTCTTAGGGAAAGGTTATGTGTTTGGCTGGCTCTAATCCCAAAACTTTTTAAAAATTTTTTCGGCCCCATTGGTTCCATTTTGGGGTGATGAAAACCCAAACTGTGCCAAAAAACCCGCCCATTGTTACCCTTCCTTTGTCGAACAGCGTCCCCACAAATGCGAAAATTGGGAAGATTTTGGGGCGTGCATACATATCGCGCAGATTTTGCGGCCCAAAAAAATTTTAAAAAAAAAATATTGTAAATCGACAACGGCAAAATTTATTTTGTCCTTTTTGTGAAAAATCATCAAAAAGTTGTTTTTTATGTTTTTAAAACCCATCGTCGAAAAAAGACCTTGTGGGAAAAGGGCTCTGGGGGAAGTTTTACGGCGTCTTTTTTAAAAAGGAGGTTGTGGGAATTTGCCTGCGTTTTGAATAAATTTTATTGCTGAAAAAATTTACTACATTTGGGCTTGAATTCTTTCCAAAAACCCATGTTATCTATTTAAATTTTTGTTTTTTGAAAAATCTAATTTTTAATATTCATATTTAATATGTATGTTCGTATGTTGCATTATTTTTCGAAGTGTATAAAATAACATATGTACATAATTATAACATAAATGGATGGAAAAATTTCATATTTTATGAACATGCAGATGAATCCCCCACTAAATTTGTTTGATAAGTGTAAAATCATGTTTGTTTTTGAATGCGCCAAAGCTATAAACAATCATATTGCAGATAATAAAATTAATATGATAACAATAACATATTTATATATAAGTATATGCATTGTTGTATTAAAATTTAATTTTTATTTCTAAAAAAATAAAACAAAAATATTTATTATATGTATATTATTTAAAAAACAAATTAAATGATTAAATATAAAACAAATAGACTGTAAATAATATCATCATTCCCTAAAAAATATATCAATCAAATTATTTCAGAAAAGGAAATGGGGGCAAAACCCAAAAATTTTAAAATGCATATTTGCATACTTGGAAACTTAAGCATGGAAATATCCAAACCTTTGTAGGGAAACATAAGAATATAAAACATATGTATATTTATTTTCTTCATATTCATGGTATGTTAGAGCTGTATTTGTACACATTTTTTTGTGTTAAAAAAGGAATATCAAAAAAAAATTTTTTTTTCTTGATTTCCCATTTATTTGTAATTAACCGTACGTATGTATATTATTTCCTTTATTCTCTGTTTGAGTATTAGAACTGTTAAAATGTTAACATTTCACATCGTGAATTTTAAGTTGTGATGAAATTTACTTCAATTTATAAATTGTTTGACATCGAACCTGCCCTTTTTTTTTTGTTCTTGGTCTCATACTTTTTGATTTTGATGTTTAAAATATAACCCTGGCAACCAAAGGGTTGTTTTTTAAACTTGGTTTGCTTGATTTTTTGCAAAATTAATAACCTCAGGGTAATTGGTAAAAAAAATTCAAAAACGCACTCTTTGTCCATCTGGCTCACTTTCTTCTCTTTAACTTTTTTTAAAAATAACACATTTTTTACAAATAGTTATATCATGCATCCAGCTTTTTTGGGTAATCTTTTTTTCTGATGGAATTGACACACATTTAATATTACGAAAACCATATGTGGGAACCATTTTCTCTACCCCAGTTTTTTCTAAAGATTTTATATCCTATTCTAAATTATATATTTGTAATTCATTTTTTAAAATTCTAGTAATATTAAAAAAACCGTACTTAAGAATAATTTAAAAAAAGTTTGTTTTTGGATTTTGGACCTTCTTTTTTGGGGAAAATTCCCCAAAAAGACGTTCCCAAGTATCCAATCCCGTCACAATCTGCCAAAGAAAATTTTTTTAAATACGTATCTAACTCTTTTTAAACTCAATGCATTAAAAGTTAGGAATTTAAACGAAAATCGATCGTGGACCCAAACCGAACAAAATGGGTTTTTTAACCATGAAAAAATGATCTCTTCATGGCGTAAATAAAATAGTGAATTTTAATTTTAATATTTTCTTCTCACCAAAATCCCAAACGTTTTTCTTTACCGGGATTTTTTTGCCTTCGAAATAAATCTGCTGGATTGCTTCAAAAAAATCCGAGAAAAGTATTGTTTAAAGCAACCCAACCGGGGAACAACAATGTCCTAGAGCAATAATCGAACTATGAAAGATCAAAAAAACAGCAGTAAACCCCAATTCAAACATAAAAAAGCTAATGCCAGTTTGGGGTTTTCCCCCTCATCGTCCTCAATTTCTTTTGGGAATTTTTCCGTCTGAAGACGGAAAATCGTTGGGTCTTCCAAAACATTTTAAATTTTTGTACATATACCCCTTTATGAACGATATGTTCCCCAATTTCCCCATAATTTTTAAATTTTGGGATCTTCTGCCTCAAAAAATTTAATTTTTGGGAAAAAAAATATATTTCTTCTGGTTTTAAACTTCCCCCTGGCTTTTGGAGACTGGGTTTATTTTTAAATGCTTTTTGTTTTTTTGGAATTTTTAAACCTTCAAAACAAGGGGAAAAAGAGTTCGCAAATATCCATCAACCCTTTTGGCAACAGCAACGTTGTTCTTATTTCCATATTCCTTTTTTTTCCTTTTTTCAAAATTTTAAAGAGATTTTCAACACGGTTTATGCCCCCCACCACAAATCGAAACGAACAAAAATCCCTGTGTTTATACCCAAGTATTCTTAAATATGACAAGTACGTTACAAAGATGACATTTTACCCACAAACCCCCTCCTGTATCAGTCGTGTATCTCCAGAAAAATTAATCCCTTTCCCAAAAACCTTTTTTATTTTGTTTTATGAAAAAAAACCAATGTTGTGGGAAAATTTGGGTTAAAAAAAAGCCAAGACCCCCCATCAATCAAACCATAAATATTAACTCTATTATCGTTGAAATATTAAAAAATAAATAAACATTTAATTTTCTATCTCGTGAACTTTAAAAAACGTTTCGTGTTTGCATTTGGTTTTTTGCTGATTCAGCAGCTTTATTTTTTTAAACCCGTCATAACAACAGAACTGTAAATAGCGCACATTTGCGTGACGGAAAATTTGATGTGTCCTTTTTATTCCCTTGGGGTTTTTTCCCATTTTCATCACCCGATTACCATCCTCTTTACCAACTTTTGCCCCCCTTTCCCTTTGTTTAGCTATTTTTTTTATTAAAGTTCTGGCCCGGGTGGTTCCCCGGTACTTTTCTGATCCGAAATTTTTTTGTTTGGGGCAAAAAACAATTTGACCTTCGGGTGGGGGGGCAATTCAGCGGGGTGGATTTGGGCCGAAAGTTTTCAAAGGCAAACATTAAAATAATATACGATATATGTAAAAACAAATAGTTTGTGTATTTGCCAAAAAAGAAGGAAAGGCTTTCACTCTTCGAAAAATATTAATTTTTCAAACAGGGCTATTTCTGATATCTTGAATAGTTATGGATAAATGTTTTTTTTTTTCTTCTTCTTACAACTAACAATCTTGGTCGCAATTGGACGATTAAGATGTATCTTTTCTCTTCTTAAATTTGGGGTGAACCCCTTACCAAAACCATTAACAACCCCTTTCTCCCCGCTACGTGGCGCCAATTGATATTTCCAGCCGGTTTTCCCTTGGGTTTTAAAGGGTGGGGCTTCCTTCCCCTTTCCCCCGGGGGTAAGGGGTCAAACTTTTAGAGCTGGGGGCGTCCGGACAACATGACCCACCAGCGGCCCCTGTTTTTAATTGCTGAACTATGTCAATTTCAATCTGTACACTCATCGTTCCCTCGAATGCATATTGCCCGGCAACGCGCAAAGGACCATAAATCTTTTGCAGAACTTTTTTTCTCAAAAAGAACGGTATCGGGTTTTTAATGTCGTCTGCCCCGAGGCGGGACCTGAGCGACATGAGTTGCTTTTGCGTCAGAAATTTTTTTTTCCCCCGGGCGAAGTAGCACCTGTTGGAAGCAATCCTGCTTATTTCCCGGCTACATTGTTGGTGGTGTTTAAAACTGGCCAAAAACAA
>NW_026093173.1:0-4157 GCF_024586455.1 Bactrocera neohumeralis | reverse complement strand
GATTTTTTTTACAAAATTAGAAAACGCATTGAGGTTTAAATCATTATCTTAAATGTTTTTAATTAACGTCTTTACTTTACTGAATTTTAACAAAAAGCGATAATGAGGATTTAAGAATTGAAACTATATTTAGTAAAAAGTCGATTTTTTTGTATATTCACATTTGACAATATTTGGTTGTTTTTATTAACATATTTAATTTAAATTTAAACCCTTTTTATTACTAAATTGGAAAAAGGATAAGGGAGGGCATTTGGAAAAATTTCGAAAATTTTATATTTAGTATAAAGCGTTTTTCGTATTTAATTTTTAATGATAGTAAGGCCTTTTCTTAACATACTTGTTTTTTCTTCTTTATTTACGGGGACATAAAGGATAACCAGTGCTTTTGGAAGAATTGACAATCTTATATTGGGAAAAAACTTTTTTTTAAAATTTTTAAAAAATAGCCCCCTTTTTGTTTTATTAATCTTTATTAATTCGAGGAGGCGCCGCCGAAGAGCACCCAAAACAGGAACAAAAATTTTAATTTCTAATTAAAAAAACTACCTGTTGCTGTTTGGCCTGCGAACAGTTGGGGTAAGAGTTATTTGCAGGCGAAGATGAATATGAGTTGATGGTGAGACGGAAACGAAAAATTGCTGACCAGTCCACGCGAATTTTGATGCAACAAAAATTTGTTGCCCTTCAAAATTTCTGAGTGCATTGTTGCTGACTGGCCACCCAAAATTTTTCATTCTTTGGTCGGTGATAACCCCCCCTCCGGAGGGACGCCTCGACCTTTCCCCCCGACACCGAGTGATATTTTTTACTTCCAAATAGCCGTCGCTTCAGTTTTTTATAGAATGTTATTATGGAAAAAAACCATAAATATGCCCATGAGAATTATTGACGAAGTTGTAACCCTTTTTTCATACCCATCGGTTAGTGTTCCATCAGCTGGCGATTTCCCGCGCTCGGTGCCGCAAGGGGTAAGTCATTATGATCTTTCCAAATTTTATACGAGCCCCCCCGGGATTTAGTTCTTTTTGAAGACCACCGGTTAACGAAGGTTGTTTAAAACTTGCCTTACGGGGAAAACATTACCAGGTAGTATTTTTAGGAAATGGCCCCGGTTTCGAGTTCCTTGGGGTGGAGTCTTTTATGAGACCATCCCATCATAAAATTTTTAAGGGACTAGTTAAAGTTGTTCACATTTCCGGTGACGCGGCACCATTGTTGAGCGCAAGTGATTTGTTTTTCTGCAAACGCATGGTACCCGCACACCATCCGGAATAGATGTCCTCCCAAAACCCCAGGGAGTTTGCGAAAAAATTTTTTGTTGGATTTTACGGTAAAAATTTTTTTTCTTTACAAAAAGTTTGGGGTTAGGATACTTAATGGGAAAGGGAAAAAAGGTTATTTCAAAAATTTTTTAAACTTAGGGGGACTAATAACAAATCAGTTACAGTTAAGTTGTTAAGACTGGGCCAAGATTGAACAATTTAATATTACAAAAATGATTGAATAATCCCAACGGGTAAGGGGTTGATGATAATGTTTTTAGGTTTGTAAAATAGCCCATTTTTAAAAGAACGAAAAGGGGTCCGGATTATCTTTCAAAAATTTTTTTTTCTTAAAAATTTTATTTACTGTATTGAACCCAAAATGTTCCCGGGAAATTTTAGTTTTTTGCTCTTGGCGATTGTTATTGTCCCTCCTACAAGCCTAAAGTTTTTTTTGAAAAACGTCGTCCGGGTGCCCCAAACCTTGAGCATTCCCGATGTTTAGGTCGTGAAGTCTTTTTCGGTCCCTTACGTCCGGGAAAAAGGGTGCGATTCGGTCCACGCATTCATGCGCCCGTGGCTTTTGGGGGTTTTAACGCTGAGCGAGTGTCAAGGTCAATTCAGGGAGGCAGTCAGGGTTTTTCGTATTTTCGATGGAATTGAGTCCCATAAAAACCACGCACCATTCGTAATGGTAAGTAGTCTGAGTGGAGTAATCCCAATCTTAAAATTAGGAGGCGGGGGCCAAATAAAAAGGAGGCTAAAAAGAGAAGGAAAGACAGAACAAAGAAGATCGTAAGATTTAAAAATTTTATTGACTAGGGGATTATCCATATGAACTATTCTACCTTTTAACCCCACCTTTGGTGAACCCAGGTCCTCCTGGACTATGCCCCCCACATATAAGGGGGCAAGTTTGTTTCCCAACTGCCCATTTGACTAATGTGGACTGTTTTCCCCAACGGCAAATGTTCTTGCCATCCTGTTTTTGTTATGAGTCCTTAACATTGCTTCTGAGCCTTTTTCTACCCTATTTTTGCTTCTGTCCCACCTACCCGGGAATGAAAAACATCCAAGGGTTTTTCGCCCAGTTACGCCGTGAGTGAATGCTCCTATTAGGCTGAATTGTGGCTGCAAATTAAGTCCACAGTATTCAATTCCTTTTTCTAATTTACAGCATCTAGCTATTTCCATAGTGCTTTGGCCACTTAATTATACCTTCAAGAATTATTTGAGGTATTAAGTCACTACCTAATAACAAATCGATTTGTGATGGGGTATGGCAGTTGGGATCTGCTAATTTGAGATATGAGCATTTTTGCCATTGCTTTTTATTTACTTCACAGCTTGGAAGCAAATTTGTGAGTTGCGGTAGAACGATGGCTTGTGCATCTATTCTAATATCCGCATTTGGAGATACTATGGTAATTGGGCATATTTTGTTCGAATTTTGCAATTTGAAATGTTTTTATTGGCAATTTGAGCAGATTTTGAGCCTTTGATGATATAAAGGATCTTTGAGATCCTTGATCTATTAGTGCTCTTAGTTTGAATAAATCACCCTTATGTTCTATGGTGATGACCGCAGTGGGTAAAAGAATTTTGCTTTCATTTTCGGAATGAAGAGCTTGAATTTTTGCTGCTTTAGAGCAGCATGGTTTTTCTTCCCTTTTTTTGGATTTGAGATTTCGGGATTATCACTTTTGGTTGTAGTGACTAACCCGGTGGTTTTATGAAATTGATTTTGCTTCATATTTTGAAAATTTGTAATATGAAGCAATGAGTGATGTCTTCGTTGACAGTACACACAACTAAATTTGCTTTCACAGTCTTTTGTCGTATGAGCATTCGACAGACAGTTGATGCAAAGTTTATATTGTCTGACAAGATTGTTTCTGTCAGAAACGGGTAATTTTTTAAATTTCTCGCAAGATCTTATGTTATGACCTCCTTTACAAATTTCACATAATGGTTGCCATTCATTTGTTTGGTTTGACACGAAAGTGTGACTTCTATTAACGTGTCTATTATATTGTATGTTATTACTGGCTTGGGGTTTGAACAAGTTTTTACTTGAGTCATTGTGATGACTTTTCGGCTTTATAGTTTTTTTGTCTATTCGCTCAGCTATCTCGTATTGAGCAGTGAGGAATGTTTTCATCTGTTGCCAGGTGGGCATTATTTTCTTTCCACTAGTGATTGTTCCCATCGTAGTAACGCAGCATCAGGCAGTGTTTCTGCGCAAATGGTTACTATAATAGGGTCCCACGATTCTGTGGAGATATTTTGTGTTTTTAACACTGATAAACAATTGGTCACTGTGGAGTGTAAGTTTTGAAATTCCTGGCTAGTTTCTTGTTGGATTTTTGGCAAATGCAATAAAGTTTTTATTGGGTTTTCTATCATAACCCTTTCATTTTCGTACCTTTCGACAAGTGCTTCCCAAGCCAGTTTAAAATTTTCGTCATTTAAAGCGAATTGCTTGACGATACTGCCTGCTTCCCTTTTGTTTTATACCTGAGATGGTATAACTTTTGTGCTTGTGAAAGTTTAGGATGGTTTATATAAACGGCAGTGAACATGTCCCGGAAGGACGGCCACTGGTCATAACATCCATTGAAAACTTCAGTATCACAAGCTGGTACTTTGAGATACATGCCTTTATCTAGGTCTTCTTTTGGTGTTGTAACTACTCTGGGAGGGGAGTAGTGGCTCTACTTGGCCTTACTAAACTTATTTGTTCAGTTATCATTCCCTTTGTCAACTCATACTGATCGCGGGAGTTATCACACTTGGCTGTCGCCGAAGCTTTTGCGTTTTCTGGGAGTTCTGCGTCGTCTGTATCTAGTACTGTATCGTACGCTGTCAGAAGGCGAGCCCAGAGATTGTTCA
>NW_026093172.1:0-6596 GCF_024586455.1 Bactrocera neohumeralis | reverse complement strand
TTTTGGGGATTGTATATAAGGTATCTTAATGAAACCGAGGTAAATTTTTTTTTAGTATGTAGTAGTTTACTACCCCAACTCCCATATACTACGTATAATGATTTTCGTTGTTCTAGCAAACCTCTTGGTGAATATGTCGAACAGTGTATGAGTTATACTTGTATGTATATAGTATATGCATATAAAAAGTTCCTTAGATTGCTATCGTTTGGTTGACGTTTTACATCTTAAGGCATTTTCTGGCTTTGATTTAACTGCAAGTTGCAATGACCCTTTTTACTTGTTTTATTTCACTTCATTATCGGTCAATCCACAAAATTAATTAATTTTCATGCGGAATGATTTATTCGAAATAAAACTCAATATTTTTATTCAAAATCTAAAATCGGTAAATAGATTATTCTATACACTCTCCAAATCTATACACAATTTTTGTTGCATAGTGTTGTAGTTAATAACATTTTAAAGGTAAAGTTTGATTTAAGTTAATTTTAACTATTTATTTAAGTGTATTTAAATATTGTATTTAGGTTAAGTTACGTTATAAGGTCGTTCGTTACAGGGTTCTCACTGGACAGTTTAAAACGCCCCGTCCATTGTGGTAACCTTGAACTCATATAAAATTAAGTTCACAAGGACCCTCACAAATCGACAAACTCTTTGATTCTTTCACAAATTTTTTTATCATCATATATCAGTTTCGTCTATATTTTCTAGTTCGGCAAAGGTAAGATTGACGTGGTCCTTCAACCTCAGTCTTGCAAAAACTGGAGAAATTACCTGAATGTTTCTAACTCACCCCTCCACCATGCAACTTTAACATTTTCAAGATTTTTAGCCAAGACTTTTAGCCTTACTACATCTGCGCTTATTGGACAATGTCCAGAAAGAACCCACTATTGCGACAAGACGAACTTGCTACGAGGAAGTAGTTCAGTAGATCTCTCTTGTGTTCTACTCTAGGGCAAAAGGAGCTTGCAGTCGCACCTGCTGAACGCATGCGAGGTCTATTGGTCCAATGCTAGAACGCAAGAAGACAATGGGTATCCAACTCAGCGATTTCGCTATAATCAGGCACCCAAAAGAGTCTTACGATGAAAAGGAAATTTATACTATTTCTAGTAAGGATAGACAGTTCGTGACTTCTTGCAAGAGGTTGCACGCCAACCGTCTCCTTAATAGCACTCACTTTCGGAAAAGCACTACTGTGGCCCGGTTTTAAAGCCAAGATTGGTGTGGAGCTCCTTACAGAAAACTCCGCAAAAACCTTCTCTGCCAACTTCGACCCAACCGTGAAAAAAGTCTCCGCGCCTTTCTCCAGTGACTCCTCTATTCCACATATTCCTCGTAGTATGTGATCAGAGGAAAAGCTGCTATGAGAGCCTCTGCGACGCAGTGTTCCAAGTTTTCAAGATCCGTTTCGAGCCAAATTTTTGTTCAGCGATGAGATCGATTTCTGGCTCTATGGGTATGTAAATAAGCAAAATATTCGCATTTGGGACGAAGAACAAGCTGAAGAGATTCAAGAGCTATCATTTCATGCGGAAAACACTACGGTTTGGTGTTGTTTGGAATCATCAGTCAATATTTCTTCAAAACTGATGCTGAACGTAACCTTTAATGGCGACTGTTATCCCGCCATGACAATCAACTATCGATGAGCAGATAATTTCGCTTTAGCTGTGGCCGGTCGATTGGCGAACCTGATTCCCCAATCGATGACGATGGAACAGACGTTCCATTGCCCGACCATGAAGAAGATCGAATAGCACTTACCCGTCTGAAGAACAACAAAGCAGCGGGCAGGTTCCGATCAGCTTCTTTGTAAAATAAGGTCGGACGAAAGCATGCCCGACGATTGGAATTTAAGTGTGCTCTGCCCAATCCACAAAAAGGGAGACCCCACAATCTGCGCCAACTACCGTAGGATAAGCCTCCTCAACATCGCGTATAAGTTCTATCGAGCGTATTGTGTGAAAGATTAAAGCCCACCGTCAACAAACTGAATAAACCTTATCGATGTGGCTTTAGACCTGGCAAATCAACAATCGACCAGATATTCACCTTGCGCCAAATCTTGGAAAAGACCCGCGAAAAAGAATCGACACACATCACCTCTTCGTCGATTTCAAAGCTGCTTTCGACAGCACGAAAAGGAGCTGCCTTTATGCCGCGATGTCTGAATTTGGTATCCCCGCAAAACTAATACGGCTGTATAAACTGACGTTAAGGTCAAGACGAAATATCTCCGTCATCAAGCAAACAGTCGTCGCACTCGCGACTTGGCTCTCACGTCTCTGTTGACAGTCATAACTTTTGAAGTCGTAGATAATTTCGTCTATCTTGGAACCAGTGTAAACACCACCAATAATCTCAGCCTGGAAATCCAACGCAGGATAACTCTTGCCACCAGGTGCTACTTCGGACTGAGTTGGCAATTGAGAGGTAAAGTCCGTGTCTACGCCAATAAAGAAGAAGAAGAAGTGTTTTTTCAAAAGTAAGGAACCTCGAAATGGGTCAACTTTTATAAGTAAAAGTTTTGTTTTCAAAAAATGTATTTAGTTTGTTACGTACTTTTAATATTTGTTTTTCGTTATTTTAAACAAAAACTAAAATTTCTAGAATTTGATCAAAATAATCTGTATCACAGTGCGACCAACTTTTGAAATGAGTTGAAAGTTAAATTATTTTTACATATTTTACAGTTTTTTTAATATGTTTATAATTGAAACATCTATTTTCGAAAACTCGATTATAAGAACATTGCATACATGTAGCATTAATTGTTCGAAAACGAAAGTTCTTCGAAAAAAATATAAAGTTCGTAAATTCGGTACAAAAATTTATACCAATAAAGCAGAAATTTGTTTTATAGTGTAACAGCGTAAAACTTCAATATGTAATGTAGAATGTAGTTTCAACTCAAACATGGCTCTAGACTAGTATTTCAAGCTGCATATTTCAGTACGCTCTGAGATGCCATTGCCTAGTAGATATTGAAACATCGCTATTGATAAGCATATAAACGCAGTAATCTGACATTGCCCTGGCAGTGTAACTTCTGGTAAATAGTCGCGAGGTTCTCAGCCTTCGTTACAAACGCCGGTGACATGTGCATTCTTAAGTGAGTTGAATTGATTTTGCTATAAAATGTCTGCAAATAACGTATTGTATATAATTTTTCGTGTATAAAAGTGTAGAAGAATCAAATTTAAATATTGGAAACAAGATTTGTGTGAAAAGTTATACTTAAGACACTGAATCTGTTTAAATCGGAATGTTTTCTACTTTTACATTACCTTTGAAAAGAGTATAATTGTTTTGTATTTCAAAGTTGATTATGACACCATATGCGTATGTTGCATTGAGAAAACCAAAACAAATATTAATCATTGAAAATCGCGTTTTGTTTAAAGCAGTTATTTCAGTCACTGGTGAGAGCTCGCATTGTCGTGGTGATGAGTGATCCGCCTGCGGTCGTTGGTTTTCCTGAAATCTTGAAAGACAAATCTGGCAAACAAATGGTTGTTTACTGCTCTGAGTTGTTCTAGTGGTATGGTTGCGTGATGTTCAGTTTATCAAAAAAGGCAACCATTTGCTTGGAAATGTTTCGTGTTTCGGCTCATTTAAAAACACCCATTCGTCTTGGCGTCCAAAGGCATCACACACGTCTCCGCCCACAAAAAATAGGCCATCGGTGTTAAATCGCACTATCTTGTGCTCCCCAAAAGTTTCATTCAAAATTGATTGTTTTCCTTGGCTGTATGGTATATATCGCCGTCTTGTTAGAAACAAAGGTACCTTCATTCAACATTTTCCAATTCAGGCACAAAAATTAATCATCGCTTTTTGCGTTCTCCATTGACTGCAACATATATCCGGCTTCATTTTTGAAAAAAAGTATGACGTATTTCTGTAAATAGAGCACATCAAACAGTGACTATTTAGGATGTATCGGCTTCTCAACTTATGGATTATCCAAAATGCGAAAACCAAGGTCCTTGGGTAAAATCTTTCATAAAACAGGGGCACAGTTCCAATTGTTGCGCGCGGTGGTGGGTGAACTCATTGGGGTTTCTGCTAAACAGCAGCAATAGCGTCTTCGGTGCGCCTTGTACGGCGTCTCTAGGAATGCGCTTTATCTGCAAGGCTAAACTTGGTGCGAAAACCAATTCTTGATTGCTCGAAATACCGACTCTGTTGTTCATTATAAAAATGACATATCAAACTGAAATATTACTTAAATCAAGTAATAGCTGCTAAAATTAATATCAGAAAAAGTATTGCCTCATTCAAAATCACATCTAAAAAAATACATGAAATCCGTCGACGCTATATTTACTATTTTAAATGCACCAAAAAAGTAAAATAAACCAATTCGGACCATAATCACGACTTTTAGTAGTGAGACGATTACGGAGCCATCTTATTTATTACATATTTCTCATGACCTCCATATATACTAATATCGGGAATAGAGTGCAAAAACATTTCTTCGGATTCCGATGCAGTTATCGTAAAAATGCCAAGTATTGGGTTTAAGTAAGATTTGATTATTTGCCATTATAGCATTATTAAAATTAGTGGGAATCAGGGTGGTCGACAACACCATATTACCATGTAAAATAGGCGCGAACTCTGCTTCCGAAAAATAAGGTGACACTGATTTTAAACTGCGCGCGTCGAAGGATTTGGAGAATTATTTTTTTTTGGGGTTGGTAGTACTGTAAGTCACATTTATGTCAAATTTCATGTCAAATATTCATTAGTGTTTGAGATACGTGTCGTTTAGTGAGCTGCTAAAAGTGAGTTTTTCGTTTTTTGCGATGTCGAAATTTGTTGAGAAAAGAATTTGCATTAAATTTTGTTTACGGATACGTTGACGATGGTGCAGAAAGCCTTTGGTGATGAGGCTATGTCTAAAAAAAATGTTTACAAGTGGTATAGTGAGTTCCAAGCCGGCCGTGAATGTGTGGAAGACGAAGAGCGTCCAGGGCGACCATCAACCTCAACCGACGAAACTCACGTTCAACAAATCGAAGATTTGGTGTTGAAAAACCGTCGATTAACAATTGGAGACCTTGCTGATGAAGTTGGCATACCGAAAGGTCCAGCCAGTACCATTTTGAAGGATGTATTGGGCCTCAAGCGCGTCAAATATCGACTGGTACCGAAAACATTGAATTTTTTGGAAAAAAGGCGTCGCGTTGAAGTGTGTGAAACGATGCTTTCCGACTACCAGGTGTCATGAAACGCATTATAACTGGCGATGAGACTTGGATCTATGCTTACGACCCCGAAACAACCAATCAATCGAGCGAATATCGTGCCAAAAGAGAGCCGAGACCAAAAAAATCGCGCCAAAGTCGCTCAAAAATCAAGGTCATGTTGACTGTTTTCTTCGATTATCGTGGTGTTGTGCATTATAATTCCTTCCAACCAGTCAAACACTCAACAAGGAATATTATTTGAACGTTGTGCGTCGTTTGCGTAACGCTATCAGCCTAAAAAGGCCGGAATTGTGGAAAGACAATTCTTGGTTTTTACTTGTGCCCAAAAATAAGGTGACATTGTATTTATTTTGAAAATTCTTTATTTATTCTTCCAAATCAATTTCATCCCCTTCAAAGTAATCCCAAAGCAAATTTTATTTGGAGAGCGCGATTGCACTTTTCCAATATATTTGAATTCCTATATACTACACATACACACAAGTATGATTCTTTAATACCATCACTTAAGCGTAGAATTCTTATCAGAAGTGGCAGACTGCCTCGCCTACAAAAAATTCATACTGCCGAGGAGGAAACGAGAGGCAAAGATGTAGCGTACAAATTGAACATATAGATTCACTGAATCGGCGTTTTTAAGTGTAAAAATATATTCTTATAATTTATGTGATCTTATAAGTTCTGCAATAAAGTGCCTATTTCAATTTAAATTGAGGCATGGGATAAACCACATTTTATAGAAGAAAACATATTCCCTTAGGTTAGGTTAAATGGTTGATCCTAATAGAGACCTCACTTGGACAGCTCAGAGCATCTAAAACCGCTATAAAACAAATCATAAAGACCCTCATAAATCGACTAAGTCGATCACAAACTTTGTAGGGTATGGCTGCCAAAATATTTAAGCCTCAGTCTTGTAGAGGTTGGGCACTGGAGGAGAAATGTGACCTGATATTTCAACTCCACCGTCTTCCATACAACTTGACAATTTGCGTCCGACTAGAATTTTAGCCTTATAGCATGAATGCCTATTGGACAACGAACAAGAACTCCTGCTACTGTGTGGCACGATGAAAAACGATTTTTATATTGTAAAAGAACGAGAATAAGAAAATCAAGAATTCCTTTAGGCTTAAGTAGGATTTTGACATAGGCTCCTATAAAGCCATTCTGTTTCGACTCAAAATACAATTTTTGACTCCTACCTCCTTCCTACTTCAGTTCCCTTTACCAAATTACTGTCTTCTATTTTAATTTGTTGCTTCGGTATAGCGATTTTTATAGGTTTTTATAAAAGGAGTTTTGTGTGTCGTCCGATTTCGTCCACGCACAATAACAGCCTGTTTTTTGGGACCAAGTAGCACA
>NW_026093171.1:0-6065 GCF_024586455.1 Bactrocera neohumeralis | reverse complement strand
CTTTTTATATGGATCCAAAATAAATATATATATAATATTTGATAAATTTATGATATTATTATAACACTTATGTAAAAAGATAAAAAAAATAAAAAAAAAAACCCCTTTTTATTTTTTTAAAAAAAATTTTTTTTTTTTAATGGTTTTGCTCAGAACTTGTCTTTGTTTAAGTTTCTTACTAACAAGATGTCCTTAATCTATAATTCGGGTAAATTAAAAACTGACGAAACTAAAAAAACTTTAAAAAAAAGGGTTTAAATTTCATTTTTTTCACATTTGGAAAACAAAACATTGATTTTGGGGTTTGTCATCTAAAAACAAAGACGGACTTTTCTGGGTTTTTCCAAAAAAGTTTATAAAAAAGCCCCTTTAAAAAGTTAAGCCAAAAAAATTTCCCTTTTTTTACAAGGGGGGCCCTTTGATGCTTCAACAAAAATTTTGAGAAACCCGGATTTCTCAAAAAAAGTGCAGTTCGTTTAAAAGGAACAAATAGGAAATCGAAGTTGGTTTTTTCTTTTTTTTTTATCACATTAAAAGGAACAAATTTTTCTACCTTTTCATTCGGGGTTTCTTTTGATCTTAATTTCCCGGGGTTCTAATATATTTATATAACGGGTGATCAAGAAATTTCTTTCAAAACCTTTTTTTGTCTACAGAAATAAGCCAGCAACTATTCCAGCTTTGGAAGACAACATTTCCGAAGAAATCTGGCCATTCCGGCCGAAATGCTCGAAAAAGTTGCCCAAAAATTGGACTTTCCGAATGGACCACCCAAGACGCAGCCGCGGTCAACATTTAAATGAAATTATCTTCAAAAAAGTAATGTCATGAACCAATCTAACGTTTCAAATAAAGAACCGATGAGATTTTTGCAAATTTTATGCGTTTTTTTTTTTTAAAAAGTTATCAAGCTCTAAAAATCACTCCGATATTGAGATGAAGAGCAAACTGAAGAGATCCGCGAGTTGCCATTTCATCTCGAAAAACAATTTGGGTATGATTTATAGGCCGGTTGAGTCAGCGGTCTATATTTCTTCAAAAGCAATGCCGGTGAAAATAATCGTCAATGGCAACCGTTATCGCGCTATGATATCCGAATATTTGATGCCTGAAATTAAGGCTCGTGATCTCGTTAACATTTGGTTTCAACAAGACGGCGCCACTTCTCACACATCGCATTAATCAATGGATTTATTGAGCAGATAATTTTACGTTTTGGGATTGTGTGATATCACAGCGTTAGAATTTTTCCTTTGAGGATATGTAAAGTCTAAATTTTTGCGGGACAATTCCGCTTCGATTCAGGCCTTGGAGCAAACACGTGTCATTCGCCAGTTACCAGTCGAAATGCTTGAGAGAGTCATCGAAAATTGGACTCAATGGCTGGACCATTCTAGATGTAGCCACTGCCAACATTCGAAAGAGATAATCGTCAAATAATAAATGCCAAAGAATGTTCTTTCGTATGATAATAAACATTCCTCATTAAATTCAAAGTTTCTGTGTTGTTTCTTTAAAAAAATGGGGAACATCGAAATGGACCACTTAAAATTTTCCAAAACTTTTCCGTTTGCTGCGCTTATCTGGTAATATGCAGGGTGGTTTTTAGACAAGTGGTTTAGAAGAAATAAATCACACATAATTAAATGTTTTAGCCAAGAATTTAGCTTTATTATGAAGATAAGGATTTGTCATTATCTTTTAAAAACGATATCGGGCCTATCTGCGTAGATAGGCGACTTCAAAAAAGCGGTGCTAAATTTCACGATCTTGGAAACCACAACACATGACGAGTTAATGCTCTCACCAAAATTAGTCTTCAATAAATTGATTGTTTCGTTGACTGTATGTTATGTAGCGCCGTCTTGTTGAAGCTAAAGATTGCACATACTTATGAACATCCTCCAATTCAGATACGAAAAACTCGTTAATCATAAATTTATAACGTCCTCGTTCACTGTAAATATTCTGGTTGTCTTCATTTTAAAAAAAAATATTGACCAATGATTCTCTATAGCCCTAGAGCACAGCAAACATATGTACTTTTAGAGGATGTAACGGCGAATTAACAATTGCTTGTGGATTATCATCACTCCCAATGTTACAATTTTGTATAATTACCTATCCATCAATATGGGCTTCATCACTGAACAAGATTTTCTTGTGAAAATCGGGATCGGAGGCCATCTCGTTTAAATGTTGTTCCGGAGTAGGTCTGTTCATTAGAAATGACATATCAAACTATTATATAATACATAAGTCAAGTAAGAGCTGTCAAACAGATCAGCACCGAAAAAATTTTTGTCTCATTGAAAACCACTCGTCTAAAAAAAACACCCGTTATAAATTCGGCTATAGTAGTTTTGTACTTTTGAGCAAAGTTTTGTACTTTTGAGTAAGTAGTTGTAGCAATATCAAAACGATTGTTCGATAAGCTACACCGATTTATCATAAGAGCATTGGGCATATATCGAATAATATGGATATATAATTTGTTTATCATTTTAAACTCCTTACGTACAGCTGCATCCGAAACCCTTGGTTTTCGGAAAGTGCAAAGGAACAACTGGTACGACGAGGAGTGCCGCGCTGCTGCGGAGAGATAACAGGCTGCCTACCTCGCAACGTTACGATCGACCACAACACGTGCGGGATGGGATAGATACCGAGAATTGAAGAGGGAAGCGAGACGCATCTGCAGACAGAAAAAGAAAGAGGCCGAAATGCGTGAGTATGAAGAGCTTGATAAGCTGGCCGACAGGGGTAATGCTCGAAAATTCTACGAAAAAATGCGGCGGCTTACAGAAGGTTTCAAGACCGGAGCATACTCTTGTAGAACCCCCAAAGGTGATCTAGTGACCGATGCCCAGAGCATACTTAAATTATGGAGGGAACACTTCTCCAGCCTGCTGAATGGCAGTGAATGCACAACGCCAGGAGAAAGCGAACCCGATTCCCAATCGATGACGATGGAGCAGACGTTCCATTACCCGACCATGAAGAAGTTCGAATAGCAATTGCCCGCCTGAAGAACAACAAAGCGGAAGGGGCCGACGGATTGCCGGCCGAGCTATTCAAACACGGCGGCGAAGAACTGATAAGGTGCATGCATCAGCTTCTTTGTAAAATATGGTCGGACGAAAGCATGCCCAACGATTGGAATTTAAGTGTGCTATGCCCAATCCATAAAAAAGGAGACCCCACAATCTGCGCCAACTACCGTGGGATTAGCCTCCTCAACATCGCATATAAGGTTCTATCGAGCGTATTGAGTGAAAGATTAAAGCCCACCGTCAACAAACTGATTGGACCTTATCAGTGTGGCTTTAGACCTGGAAAATCAACAACCGACCAGATATTCACCATGCGCCAAAGCTTGGAAAAGACCCGTGACAGGAGAATCGACACACACCACCTCTTCGTCGATTTCAAAGCTGCTTTCGACAGCACGAAAAGGAGCTGCCTCTATGCCGCGATGTCTGAATTTGGTATCCCCGCAAAACTAATACGGCTGTGTAAACTGACGTTGAGCAACACGAAGAGCTCCGTCAGAATCGGGAAGGACCTCTCCGAGCCGTTCGATACCAAACGAGGTTTCAGACAAGGCGATTCCCTATCGTGTGACTTTTTCAACCTGCTTCTGGAGAAAATAGTTCGAGCTGCAGAACTTAGTAGAGAAGGTACCATCTTTTATAAGAGTGTACAGCTGCTGGCGTATGCTGATGATATTGATATCATCGGCCTTAACACCCGCGCCGTTAGTTCTGCTTTCTCCAGACTAGACAAGGAAGCAAAACAAATGGGTCTGGCAGTGAACGAGGGCAAGACGAAATATCTCCTGTCATCAAACAAACAGTCGTCGCACTCGCGACTTGGCACTCACGTCACTGTTGACAGTCATAACTTTGAAGTTGTAGATAATTTCGTCTATTTAGGAACCAGTATTAACACCACCAACAATGTCAGCCTGGAAATCCAACGCAGGATTGCTCTTGCCAACAGGTGCTACTTCGGACTGAGTAGGCAATTGAAAAAGTAAAGTCCTCTCTCGACGAACAAAAGCCAAACTCTATAAGTCGCTCATAATTCCTGTCCTGCTATATGGTGCAGAGGCTTGGACGATGTCAACAACTGATGAGTCGACGTTGCGAGTTTTCGAGAGAAAAGTTCTGCGAAAGATTTATGGTCCTTTGCGCGTTGGCCACGGCGAATATCGCATTCGATGGAACGATGAGCTGTACGAGATATACGACGACATTGACATAGTTCAGCGAATTAAAAGACAGCGGCTACGCTGGCTAGGTCATGTTGTCCGGATGGACGAAAACACTCCAGCTCTGAAAGTATTCGACGCTGTACCCGCCGGGGGGAAGCAGAGGAAGAGGAAGACCTCCACCTGCTGGGAAGGACCAAGTGAGAAGGACCCGGCTACGCTGGAATATCCAATTGGCGCCACGTAGCGAAAAGGAGAAACGACTGGCGCGCTGTTGTTAGCTCGGCTATAATCGCGTAAGCGGTGTCTACGCCAATTAAGAAGAAGAAGAATTCGTTTATTTCAAACATTTAATATTGATTTGGTATCTTATGTCAAAGCAATACTTTGATTGGCGACAAAATATTTTTTGACGACGAATAGCTAATTACGTACATAAATTACTCTGTGGTTTGTTATGTAGTATGTTTTCATGTGATAATAGAGGACATGACAAATGATAACAAATTTGAGGCTAGGAGTTTGATCAACGTTATCAGCTGTCGTGATTGCTTAGTGATAGATTTTTACATTAGGTCACTAACCGCGGATATTATCTTTATATTACCTTCAATAAAAAAACAGTTAACAAATTTAACGCCTTAGAAAATATATATGTATGTCATAACAGTGGATTAAAATCTGTCAAGCTGGAAACGGCTGAAATAATTCTTGAAATCAGGTCAAGTGTTGCACTAGGATTTCAAAACAAATATTCCAGTACACGCAAATGCTGAAATAAAAAGATAAAATTCTTTTCTTCCATACAATTTTCTTTCATTAATGTAGCAACACGCATCCATTGCTAATAAGCCTCATTGTAAAAATGTTGGGACTGCTAGATTCTATTTGAATTAAAATAGATATTGTGCAACCTGGCCACATAGCGGCCCCTAATAGCGACAATCTAATACACTCACATAACTAAATGCACTTCAGGTGCATATATAAAATATATATAAGTATGTATAAAAAATTTCCCCCTCAGCACATACATAAACAGGTAACTCAAGTAAGGAAGAACTGCGGTCTTGTGGAACCAATCTTTAAATGTTATAGCAAATTGTAAAAGTAGAATATCTTCAATATATGAAAGCCTGTAAAATATAAGCAACGACTCCAATATTTTGGTGTTTTAATTCGAATAGCAAACTTTATGGCCACATGATTTTACGCGCTTGCTTAGTACTCAGGCAATTGACATTTACGTGAACCATCAGCAGTGCGATTTTTTACTTGTACCGCTCACCACATCAGATTTAAAGGGTATTCTTGTAGAACCCGCGGAGGTGATCTAGTGACTGATGCCCAGAGTATACTAAAATTATAGAGGGAACACTTTCTCAGCCTGCTGAATGGCAGTGAATGCATAAAATCAGGAGATGATGTACCCCATTCCCCAATCGATGACGAGGGAGCAGACGTTCCTTTGCCCGACCATGAAGAAGTTCGAATAGCAATTACCCGTTTGAAGAACAACAAAGCGGTGAGGGCCAAAAGAGCTATTCAAACACGGCGGGGAAGAACTGATGAGGAGCATGCATAAGCTTCTTTGTAGAATATGGTCGGACGAAAGCATGCCCAACGATTGGAATTTAAGTGTGCTCTGTCGAATTCACAAGAATGGAGATCAACAATCTGCACCAACTACCGTGGAATAAGCCTCCTCAACTTCGCATATAAGGTTCTATCGAACGTATTGTGTGAAAGACTAAACCACAAACAGGCTGATTGGACCTTATCAGTGTGCTTTAGGCCTGGAAAATCAACAACTGACAGGATATTCACCAAAAAATCGAAACACTCACCTTTT
>NW_026093170.1:0-6138 GCF_024586455.1 Bactrocera neohumeralis | reverse complement strand
AATGCACCGTGTTAAAAGAGCATTTTGACAATCAAATTCATGAATTAAAGTTCAAAAGGGACATTCCTGTATTCACCCAGTTTTGGCCCCCCAGGCACCCCCATTTGCTTCTAGAACTCAAAAATGTATTTGGAAGCTTTTTTACATCAAATGAAGAGGTCATAACGGCTGTTGAAGGTTTTTCCCAGTTTGGATTTTCACTTGGATGGGGCCCCGTTTGGGAGGTTCTTTGGGGAGCAAGTGTATTAATAAAGAAGATTATCTCAAAAAAAAGTGTTTTTTTGAATCATAAAATGCTTTTTTTCTAATAAAAACGACAAAGCGGTCACCCAAAAGAACTGTCATAAGGCTAATTTAGTTTAACCAATTTGATTAATTAAATAATTTTCCAAATTAATTTTTTTTGGGGAACAATTATTATCCCAAAATTTTTTTTTGGGATTTAAATTTTTTTCTAAAAAAAAATTCCACGATTTCTTTAAAATTTTTTCACTTGTTTTACAGATTTACTTTCTCCCCGTTCGTTTTTCGGGGTTTTACCTTGTTCAGTTTTTTGTTTTTTTGGTTTTTATTAAAGATTAAAATTTTTAAAAAAGGGGTTTTAATATCTCTTAAACAATCCCCCGGGAATTTAAAAAGGGGTTGCCTGTTGGTTCCCAAACCCCACTATTAAAATAAACTCTTCTCTAATCCCGTTTTTCAATTTTTACTTCATCAGTTTATTAGACTGATATGGGTTTTTTCCCCAGAAAAAAGGGCAATCCCCCCCAAAATGCCCCTGCATCGCCAAGAATAGGCAAAAAAACCAAGACATTTTTTCCCCCTTGCCCAAATCCAAGCGTTTTGGAAACCACAAAAATTTGATCTTTATTAAAGGCACAATACGAGCAGCTCCTATCAAAAAAAAGGGATTAACTAAATCGGCAACCCCTTTTTTGGCGCATGAGCTCAGACAAAGACCAAAAGTCGCCTGGTTAAAGCGACATTGTTTTAATGTGTGTGTGGATGCGAATCGGGGGCCTCTGCAAGCTGTGTGTATAAGTAGTCTTAACTTATGCAGACAAAAGGGGATTGGGAAAAACACCTCATCCTACCCGGCCTGTTACGGGGCCGGAAAGGGCAGAGAAAGTCGCTTGGGCCTAACTGCATATTGGGGGAAAGGGGAAGCGGATCAGTGTATCAAAAATAAGACAAAGTTACCGGGGATTGGGGGAGTTTTACTACTTTTATTTTTTTAAAAAACCCGGGGAAATCAAAACATACAATGACCCGAAAATGGTCCCCCGCAGTTTTTTTTTTGGGGGAAATTTTTTTTTGATAAAATTGTTTTATTTTATTTAAAATTACGAAAATTTTAAAAAAAACAATGAGCATCCCCTTTGATTTTTAAAAACGACTTTGGCGTGTCTTTTTTTTTTGGGATCTTTTTTTCTTATAATCGATGATTGTTAACTTTTTGGGATTCAAAAAAAACCCATGTTTCACCCGAAATTATAATACCCCCATAAAATTGGGATCGGAATTCAAAGAAAGAGACCCTTTTGGAACCTATTTAAAAAAAATCAGCTTAGGGACGAGCGAAAAAAACGCCCCCGAAAATCCCCAAAATCATTCAAGGTTTTCAAGAGGACGCCCGGGCTCTTTAAAAATTTTCTTTTAAAAACGGGAGATTCTAAAGAATCATTACCCTAACTTTTTTAATATTTTTATCAGTTGAAGATTCGAAGGGTCGTCCAGAACGAAACAGGGTTCTAAAAAAAATCTCTAAATGTGACGTTATCTCATTCGGTTTAGATTTAAAATGCTTATTTTAATTTTTATATTTATTTTGAAATTATATTCTAAGGAATGTTTTCAGATTGCTAAGTCAATTTTTGAGATTAGGAGACACATTTTTAACATTCAATTTTTTTGGTTTGATTTTATAAAAAAATTTTTGTGGAACCTACTATTGCGAAATCAGAGCTTTTTTGAAATATTGGGAAAAAAGGGAAAAAAATCCGATTTTATTTCAAAAAAAAAAGGCCATTTTGAATTCGATACTAATTTTGAACTTTGAAGGCAAATGTTTCGATTTCCGTTTATTTTTTAAAAAAAAGAACATTTTTTCTGCGTAAAAAAAACTTTTTGTCATAAAATGCTAAAAATCTAATCAAAATTTACATCAAACACCTCTTTTTTTTATTATTCCGGCAATTTGCATTTTTGAATATTTTACAAAAAAAAATCTTACTTCCTCTTTCCCGAAACGCTCTCATTATCTCCCCCAAGGGGGGCTTTTTTCTGAGAATTATCAAAATGCTCTTAAAAAAGGTTTCCCCTCCAAATCTTTTTTGAGGGGAAATTTTATCCCTCCACCTTACCCCTAACCCTTTTTAGGGATCCCTTTTTAAACTCCCAAAAACTCAATTTAGCAAAAAAAAAGGGAGAAGGGCATTTAAAAAAAAACCCCGAAAAGTCATAATTTTTATGATACCAAAATTAAAAAGGGGTTTAAAAAAGGGCCAAAAAAGCAAATCCCCCGAGGGGAAAACAAGCGGCGTAAAATTAATGGGGAAAGCAATGCCAAAAGCGGTTCTTTTTTAACCAAGCCGGAGCAGCCAAACCCGGCCCTCCAATCCAATCCCGGCCCCGCACACGAAAAAAGCCCCACTCGGGTAAATTCAAAGCCCATTCCCGTTTAAAAGCTTTAAAAGAAAAAAAGATTTTATAAATTTTTGGGAAAAACTTAAAAACAAAAACGGACTACATTAGATTTAAATTTATTAGCAACTATTGGGATAAAATGACAGGTAAAAAAGTGCCGCAGGGGACGAAAAATTTTCGATTGCCTTCCCCGGGGCGCTAAAAGGGGGCGAACGACCATCTTTTGCCCGGGTTTTTTTGGTGTGTGTGTTTGCGTGGGAAATAAAGTGCAGCAAGTGAACTTTTTCAGCAAAAAAATTGGGGGCAACACTTTTTTTCTTTTTCACCTGCCCCTCCACAAAACAGCCGGGCATGACAATGTGGGGGCAGCCAAACACCGTAATCCGTGCCCAGTTCGGCGAGTTTTGTTCAAGTCTTTAATTTACAAAAACAGGGCGAGGCATATTGGGTTTTGGTTTTCACGGGGAAAGGCCGATGGCCAGGAAACCGGGGTCACTTTTAATGCTAAGAGGATTTCAAGAAATTGACAATATTTTGAAACCGTGTTAAACGCCTGCATTGTTTCCGTGTGTACGGCAACAAGGTTCATTTTTTGCACTGCTCTTCAGGGAATTGTTTGTGTTTTGGGATTACCAAAACCGGCGGGCAATTCCCCAAAGTTTGAGCGGCAGCTCAGTAGTATTTTTGTTTTAAAAAAGGGGGTTGCCCAAAAAAAAATTTTTAAAAACAATTTTTTAAGTCAATTCCCTTACTTTTTCACTTTTGGGGACCCCCAATGATTTTAAGATTTTTTTTAAATTTACTTTTCTTCCCCGGGGGAAAGACACCGCTTCCCGGATTATACCCGGGTTAAAAACCAGCGCACCAGTTTTTGCTTCCCCGCTACGGGCCCCAAATTGGATTTTCCCCAAGCGAAGCCGGGTCCTTCCCCATTTTGGTCCTTCCAACGGAGGGAGGTCTTCCTCTTCCTTGCTTCCCCGGGGGGTCGGCGTCGAATCCCTTTCAGAGCTGGGGGTTTTCGTCCACCCGGGACAACATTGCCCTAGCCGGGGACCCCGCTGTTTTTTAATTTCCCTTTTGAACTATGCCCAATTCGTCGATACCCCTTTACAGCTCATCGTTCCATCGAATGCGATATTCGCGGTACCAATGCGAAAAGGACCAAAAATTTTTGCGAACTTTTCTCCAAAATTTTTGGGTAAAGTCGACTCATGGGTTGCTGTCATCGCCCAAACCCCCCTGCACCATAAAACCGGGACGGGAATTATGAGGACTTATAGAGTTTGGTTTTTTTGGGCCGGGGAAAATTTATTTTTTAAATTGCCACCAGTCCAAGAGAACCGGTTGGAAGAGAAACCCCGGTTTTGGGTTTTCCCCGGCGGGGACATTGTTGGTGGGGGGGTTAATACTTTTTCCTAAAAGACGGAAATTATCTAAAACCCAAAGGGGAAATTGCCTTGTAACAGTGACGTGAGAGCAAGCCGCGAGTGCGACGACTGTTTGTTTGATGACGGGGAAAATATTTCGTCTTCCCCTCGTTCACGCCAGACCCTTTTTCCAGTGTTTGTCCGGCCTGGAGAAAAGGCAGAACTAAGGGCCCTGTTGGAGGCCGATGATATCAATATCACGGCAACGCCCCATGTAACACTCTTATAGAAGATAGTACCTTTTTATTTAGTTTTTGCAGTCAAACTTTTTTCCAAAGCAGGTTGAAGAAGTCGCACGATGGGGAGTCCCCTTTTGTTTGAAACCCCCGTTTGGTATCGAACGGCTGGGAAAAGGCCCTTTCCCCGATTCGGGACGGGTTTTTCGTGTTGCTCAGGGGGTCAGTTTACAAAACCCGTATTAGTTTTGGGGGGATCCCAAATTCAGACATCGCGGCGGCAGCCCCTTTTTCGTCCCTTTTTAAAAGGGCAGTTTTAAAATGACGAAGAGGTGGTGTGTGTCGATTCTCCTTTTTAAGGTCCCAAGAGGCGGGGTGAATTCTGGTCGGTTGTTGATTTTCCAGGTCTAAAAGGCCCACTGATAAGGCCCAATCGGTTTGTTGACGGTGGGCTTTAATCTTTCACACAATACGCTCGATAAACCCTTTATATGCGATGTTGAGGAGGCTAATCCCACGGTGGTTGGGTTTTCCCTTTTTTATGGATTGGGCATAGCCCCAAAAACCCCCCAACCGTTCATGTTTGTCCGACCATAAACTTTACTTAGTAATTAAAATTAAGTATTACTTACAAAACATTATGAGTGAAAAAAAAAGGGAGGGAAAAAAATAAAAACTTTTTGGAACATTATACGAATTTGAAAAAGTTCCCGGGAAATTTTAAATAAGCATCGAGTTTTGTTTATTTTTCATCGAATGAAAACGGTTTTCCCCGGATCCCAATTTTGGTTTTGGGGGGAAAATTTCAAAGGGGCCAAAAACTAATGAATACGGTGATTGATCAATGGATTCGTTACGTTTTTAAAAAGGGAAACCCGTTTAAGGACTTTATTTCCCGTCAGCAAAAAGCGTTTCATAACCCAAAAAATCCCCAAAATCATTCGAACAGACTCCGGGGGAAGTTTTAATTTTTTTAAATTTTTTTCAAGCACCATATCCTTCCCCCTTTTTTTAAAATTTTCATTAGTTTAAAGGGCGAAAAAGGGCGGTCGGAAAAAAGGATGTCTTCAACGATCTTCGACCGTCTTTGAAGGCTTTCAGAAACGAATGCTTGTGTTTTTTAAAACCCCTTAGCCTTTTTCCCAAAATTCAAATAACCCGCTCAAAATATTTGGGTTTTGGAAGTAAAACAAAATTTTTTAGGAAAAAAATTTGTCGTTTTAATTTTTTTTCCATTGTAAAAAACGCAACCCCTACTAAGGTGTGCCCACTTAACAGCTGCTGTAAACCAACTGGGTTTACAGATCGTGCTCCCTATTCTGACATAGTAATTAAAGGGCAGTCATACCAACTTAAAAAATTTTTTTTTTAAAAATCATTTACCTGGGGGGTTCAATTACCAAATTCCGGGGTTTTTAAAAATGTATGTTTTAAAAATTTTTAGATTCCCAACATTTAATTCAAAATTTTAAATAGAACCAAAAGATTCGATTTAAAAATCGCTTAATTTTACAAAACTCTTCAAACTCTTTTGGGTTTTGTTAGATTTAAGCTATTTGACCCAAAAAATATTTGGTGCAAAAAACTCTTTATACCATCTGATCCAAAAATTTTCCCGGAACGTCCGGGGCGAATCGATAGAATTTTTTTAGACCTTTTGCTTTTCTTTTGTTTTTGGGGAAATTTTATTTTATATGCCAAAAGGGGGAAGTGTTTGAATTTAAATATCTAAGATTTTCATTGTGAAAAATAATTAAGAATGATTTTTATGAAATTTTGTTTCCTTTGGGAAACGCACAGGGGTTTTGTTGAAAGTATTTGAGGGTTTTGCATTATTGGTCGCGAAAAACCTCATTCGAGTCGTCCATCTAGTTCCCGTTTTGACACCG
>NW_026093169.1:0-5949 GCF_024586455.1 Bactrocera neohumeralis | reverse complement strand
CCAAAAAAATTTTCGATGGAGAACTTCTCGGATAGTTTTTGAAAATATTTGCATCACCAAAAACATCATCATTGAGCCTGATTACTTTCGAAACCACAAAACTCAGGCTCAATGATGATATTTTTGGTGATTACTTTCACAATCAGCCAGAAAATCCTACAAGTATTATAACACGATGTCGACCGACTTTTTATACCGACATTTTGTGAAATCAACGTCGACGCCGACGCTCTCTGTTTTCCAACAAGATGGTGCGCCGCCTGAGTTTTCATGGCTAGAAATGATCACAATGAAGGAAAAGTTTGAAACTCGTTAATGGTATCGGAAATGACCCAGTCAAATAATCGGCAAAGATAAGGCGATTTAACGTCTGGATTATTTTCTATAAGTTAACTCAGGGTTAACGCAATGACTAGAAGCCTCGAAGACCTCGAAGACAACAATTTTATTCAAATGGTCAAAAACCATTGAAGCTATATCCAACAAAATTTGCTGGGGACAAATACCACCAACACGTCCATAGATAGTGTGAAAGTTGGTAAACTCGGATGACAACCACGCCCACTATTTATATATTGAAAACTAAAAATGCGATAAGTTCATAGTAAAAAGTATCAGAAGCATGAAATTTTATAGCCTACACTGTACCCAAGGACTTAATGGGGAATTGGCATAAAATTGATAATGGGCGTGGTACAGCGCACCCTTGAGTAAAATCTTACCATCCTAGGAACTTCTTGACCACTTTCTGACAGTTCGATGCATAGTATTACCCTGACATTCTTATTTTATATCGTGAGGTTGACCGTAATCGTAGTATAACCCCGCCAGCACTTTTCATATAACACAATTTGCGGTACATAAAGCGCGCGATAAAGCATATGTCGAAAAACTATTACGTCAAAATTGCTGAAAGCGGACAATAACTTTTCAAAGGACCAAATACAGACTGTGGGATATACATATTATTGATAATTAATTGATCCTTGTCTCGAAAACGGGTAAAAACCGGTCGATACTTTCTCTATGAATATTTTCGAGACTTTCGGCTGGCTTACCATAAAATATATAGAATTACAAGCTTAGAGAGAAAGGTATTAAACTTAAAATATGATAGTTTATCACAGGGAATTCGTATATATTTATTTTATTTAATTAAACATATTGTAGTATTATGAAGGATGTTATATAATATTGAAAAATATCTGAAAGTATAAATCAAAGGCATATTAAAGTTTTGATAGCAAAAGTGTTGTGAATGTATGTATGTATATTTTTGTTTTACCATAATCATCCCACTGCTAAAAGCCATTGGTAGAAAAATCTCAAAGTCTAAAAAAATAAGGAAAAAAAGAATGACGCCGTCTCCTGTGAAATCTCAACAGGATATCCACGAGGAGAATGACAAAAGCGGAGGTCATGGTATCTTTATTGCGAGCTATCGAGACAAACAAGATACTTAAAGTCGCATAGCGACCAGAAGGCTCGGCAAAAAAATTAATGAACTGTTCGCGGTATTCAATTTCAATAAGGATGATGATTACAAAAATCACAAAGGTTGTATTGGTTGGCGCTATGAACAAAGTTTTTACATTGTAATGTTTTACAATTGTAAATCATTTCTGTTGAACGGCAAAGTCGTTTTACCAACAAAGGTTCAACTATTTCCTAGTTACAGAACTGATGACACTTCTACTTACCAACTTTTTTTCAAAAATTAAATTTTTCAATTAAAAACTCAATTTTGAAAAAAAAAAAAATTATTTATATTTGAAACATCATCTTTTGAAGCAACTAATATAGTGAAAAATGATGGTTATATATATTACCTTTAAAGTGAAGGACAAATTTACCACATAATTGTATCATTGTATCCAGTTTCCGATGTGCCAATGCCAAGTTCTATAAATTTATTTTAACGAAACTACAAAAGCCTGATCGGTGTTGCACAATCAGTACTAACAATTTTCGATAAAATATCGCCTCATGCTGCTTTTGTATTGATTTTTACTGTCAAAAAAACAATGGATAATAATAGAAAATATCGATCTTACTCTTAATACCCTGTTCAGACACCCAGGAGAGCGTCGGAGACCTATAAAGTGTGTATATAAAATGATCAGTATGTTAAGCTAAGTCGATTAGCCATGTCCGTCTGTCTGTCCGTCTGTCCGTCGGTCTGTATATATACGAACTACATAGTCCTTCAGTTTTTAAGATATCGCTTTGAAATTTTGCAAACGTCATTTTTTCTGGTCAAGAAGCTGCTCATTTGTCGGATCTGCCGATTATCGGACCACTATCACATATAGCTGTCATACAAACTGAACATAGTTACTAAAAAGAAATGCACATGTGAAGGTATATTGGCTCGGTGCAGTCGAAATTAACGTTTTTTCTTGTTTTTGACTTGTAACGTTCTGTCTCAATTTTATAAAGACACAAATAGTTATCGATTATAATAGAATACATCATATTACAAAAAAATATATAAATAAAGAAAATATATCTCCTAAACGGATTTTTAGCTTCAAATTATTTTTTTAAGTTTAAGTTCTTCTTGAGAGGTTAGATGTGTTCGAAAAATTTAAAATTTTTTGTCTTATTAAATAATACAATATCTTGTAAATCGACATTTATGTTTTGAGTAGCCGTTACCTTACTTTATTTTTTTATGTTCTTGAAATATAAATAAAAATGATTTTCATAAACTGAAACCAATAGTTTATATTTGCATTAAGGATTATTTATTATTAGAATTATCTAGAATTTTCAAAAAAATCGATTTTTTTTTTTGATAGTTCAGTATAGTCGTTTAAGAATATACTGTAAAATTTTTTGGAAGGATATTCACTTTATTTTAGCTTCTACAACCGTTTCGCTTGGTGGCGCGGTCGGGCTCGATGAATAGATGCTTTACGCATGTCATTATCTCAAAACCACTTTTCGGCGTTCCGTTGATGAAAAAAACTATCCATCGAATCACTTGAAAATTTAATATGGTGTTTAAAAGATCAATATCTATCGCTGGGACTACGATCAAATTTTAATTTTATGAACTTCAATTTTTTTGGATCTAAAACTGGTCCAAAAATAGCTGTTTTCAGAATCTGAACTTCAAAAGCGCGAAATTTTTAATTTTCAATTTTTTTGGTGGTAGTCCCAGCGATGGCACCTGCAATCCTACTGATTAATAAGTTATTTGGTTTTATCGTTTCGAATGTTCAGAAAGTCCAAAATCAACAACATCACCGGGGTCATCTTTAAGATAGTTTTGTTTGGACATAAGCCATTTTATGTTGTTAAACATTTTTTTATTTAACAAAAACATATTTTTTTGTACTTTTCATAAGTATAGAAATAAACTGTAAATGATTGCTCTTTTTTAAAGCTTAAAAAATCTAGAAAACATCCTTAATTTAAGGTTCTAGACCACCAGGACTATAATTACAAAAACCACTCTGAATTCGATGCGTCTAGACTAGAATGCGCCCTTAAAAAGCATTTGCTTTCATATTTTATTCGGATACTAAGGAATAATAGCACTAATAAACACTACACACTATGTTGGCTTTCAAACTGTCAAAATAAAACATTCTCAACATTTAAAAAGGTTTACTCAACAATTTTGAAACATAAGTATCACTTAAGCTCACTCATAAAATCAACAGTTTGAGCACCACCCGCATAGTGACCTTAAATACAAGGATGACGTCGGATTATAAAATGTGGAAAGTATAAAAAGATCTACAAACAGGATACGTTCCACAAAAGCTCCTTTCAATTTGCAAATAACGTAAAAAGCTCATCAAACATCAAGGAAGAAGAGCAGCGTTGCGTACGCAGCTTACAAGTATGTGTACACACCTGAAAGGAGTCTCAGATCGAAATTAATGGGAAAGCACTTGCCTTATATTAGAAAACACTGCGCATCAATGCTGTCGTTTGCTTTTTCCTAATTTTTGAAAGAACTTTCAAACAGCGAACACTCACTTGCACACTTTCCTTTCAAACCTATAAGAAAACACTGTCCTCACCTTTATTTCACGTAAATACCACTCCCGATTACTTAACTTTCGATTTTGAAACAAAAACTTTTTTATGTTTTTCACTATTTACTACAAAATACAAATTTCATTCGACGCGGACGGAATTTTATACGAAATTGACTAAATGGCGGCGGATCATATGGCAAAAGCACAGTGTTGCTCCTTCCCATGTGAAACTGGAAATTTTGCCATTCACTATGGGAAGTGAGTTATTTTGCAAGTTAAATATAAAAAATAGGTGGCTTCTTTACAGTTAAATTATTTTCAAATATAATAAATATAGTTTGACTTAAATTTATATATGTTTTGAAAATAAAATGGACTTATGGTTATGAAAAATTACATAGCAAGTGACAGCAAGGATCAAATAATCACTTTTCGCAATGTGAGTATGCCCATGCAGTTAAAAAAGCGATCCGGTGTAAAAATCTCCGCTAGATGGCATCCCATAATAATTATCACAAGTAGTGTATACATATATATTATATGGAAAATTATAGCGGAATTCTGTAACCAGTCTCTAGTCTCTATTTGAGACATTTTGAGGCAAAGTCGCAATTTGAGACTAGTTACTATTCACTAAACAGTCTCTAGCGTTAGTCTCAAAATATTGAGACCTGGTAGTTAGCAGGTCATAAAACTAAAAAGAACACTTGTCTGCCATTTTGAATATACTGAATAGAGATCATCATAGATATTAATCGATTGTCGTTTCTTTATATTTTGTAAGCAACTCAAACACGAAAAGGTTAAAAATAAATAAATTTTACATAAATTTCGTAAATATTATGAAACAAAGTCAACATATATTTTTATTTTCATTGATAATTATGTTTTTGACTATGTTATAGAAAATTTAATATTTGTTATCGACATATTTATTTTCATTCAAGTGTAAAAACATCTCTGAATAATGAAATGTAATAGATTTTGTGACTGTCACTTACAGAATAGCAATATCATCTCAAGTCTCAAAAATTGTCTCTAACTTAAAATCTCAAATTTAGAGACTTGAGGCTGTCTCAAGTTACAAATCACGCAGTTAGACTTGCTTCTTGTTTACCCAGGAAGTCAAAGGCTACCGAAACAAAAAATATGTTGAAAGAACTACAACGGGAAATTAATTTGGTGTGGAGGAATGAACGATCAAGCGTATACAAAAGTTGGGTTAGTATTGTGACTTTAACCGAAATTTCTGGTAGTTCTAAGGGATAATCGGTTGCCTTACCAGTTAGAATTGTGAATTGGTGCTTAGAAATTTATAGAAACTTTGACAAAAATCTCTGACCAGAACCCACTGTTTGGTAACAACCGTAATTAAATCGATAACAGGTTTGCTGGTAAGAATAGCAATATGTTAGACTGGTTATGAATTAGTAAACTACCAAGGGAAAGTGCGTAAACAATTGGGGTTTCGCTTAAATTGTGAATTGACGCTTAAAAACTCATCAAAATGTTTAAAAAAACTTCTGGTAGCATTGCTGGATAATTAAATGGTTAAAGCTTTTCGGTAAGTATTTACCAGGTGGTCCTAAAGCAACTCTAGAAACTTTAACGAAATTTCTGACAGAACCGCTGTTGGATAACTGGCCGATAATTAATCGATAACAGGCTTGCTAAAGACTAAAAATATGTTAGACTGGTTATGAATTGCCCAGACAAAGTTGCGGTAAAAATTTAAAAATGTGCTTCTAAAAGGTGGCATCCTTTACTAACTGTCACACTAACACGAAAAAGTTATTTTTAGTTTGCAACCCTGCCAGCAAAGTGGTGAAAAAACTAGTGAATCAGTAGGTTCTCAAACTCAAAACTAGTGAACAAAGTGGTAAGCCCACCATCGGCGCTGTGCAGATTCACTTTTCAGCTTACACGCACGTATACGTGTGATCATACATCTTTT
>NW_026093168.1:0-5517 GCF_024586455.1 Bactrocera neohumeralis | reverse complement strand
ATCTTACTGAAGTTGGCAAAAAACCCAAAAACGGCAGTGCATTTGGAACTTTCCCAAATTTTACATTTAGGTATAAAACCGATTTTCTTAATAAACACATTTAGGAGATCCCCAGAGAATTGCTTTAAATCATTATCTTCTTTACATATTCAGTTAAATAACCCCACCATCTTACTGAAGTTCGCATAAAATAAAACGTCAGTGCATTTGGAAAATTCCCACATTTTTACATTTAGGTATAAAACCGACTTTCTTGCATATGCACATTTAGAAATCGACATCAAGTTGCTTCAAATCATTAGCTTCACATAGTAAATTTAATTAACCTCCTTCATCTTACAGAAGTTGGCATAAAGCCAAAACGACAGTGCATGTGGTATAATTACAGAATTTTACATTTATGTATAAAACCGATTTTCTTGGCAGTGCATTTGGGAAAACCACATTTTTCATTAAGGTATCCAAACAGACTGCCTTGGCATGTACACATTTCGGGAAATCCAATCGTTCAAATATTAAGTTAATTAACCTTCTTCATTTTACTCAAGTTGGCATAAAGCCAAAACGACAGTGCATTTGGAAAAATTCACAATTTTACATTTATGTATAAAACCGACTTTCTTGCATGTACACATTTAGAAATCCACATAGGATTACTTCAAGTCATTAGCTTCACATATTAAATTTAATTAACTTTCTTCATCTTACTAAAGTGTGCATAAAGCCAAACGGCAGTGCATTTATAAAAATTCCACAATTTTACATTTAGGTATAAAACCGATTTTCTGGCATGTACACATTTAGAAATCCATATCAAGTTGCTTCAAATCATTAGCTTCACATATTAAAATTAATTGACCCTCACCATCTTACTCAAGTTGACATAAAGCCATAAAGGCAGTGCATTTGGAAAAAGTCCACAATTTTACATTTAGGTATAAAACCGATTTTCTGCATTTAAACATTTAGAAATCCATATCGAGTTGCTTCAAATCATTAACTTCACATATTAAAGTTAATTAACTTTCTTCATCTCACAAAAGTTGGCATAAAGCCATAACAGTGCATTTGGAAAAATCCAGAATTTTACATTTAGGTATAAAACCGATTTTCTGGCATGTACACATTTAGAAATTCATATCAAGTTGCTTCAAATCATTAGCTTCACATATTAAAGTTATTAAACCTTCTTCATCTTACTGAAGCTGGATAAGGCCAAAACGGCAGTGCATTTGGAAAAAATTCCGTAAAGAATTCCACCATTTGACATTTAGGTATAAAACCGATTTTCTTGCAATACACATTAAAAGATCCACAAAGAATTGCCCCAAATCATTAGCTTCACATATTAAAGTTAATTAACCTTCTTCATCTTACTCTAGTTGGCATAAAGCCAAAACGGCAGTGCATTTGGAAAAAGTCCACAATTTTACATTTATGTATAAAACCGATTTTCTTGCATGTAAACATTTAGAAATCCATACCGAGTTGCTTCAAATCATTAACTTCACATATTAAAGTTAATTTACTTTCTTCATCTTCTCACTGAAGTTGGCATAAAGCCAAAACGGCAGTGCATTTGGAAAATTCCACAAATTTACATTTAGGTATAAAACCGATTTTCTTGCATATAGACATTTAGAAATCCATATCAAGTTGCTTCAAATCATTAGCTTCACATACTAATGCTAATTAACCCTCATTATTTTAATCAAGTTGACATAAGTCCAAAATGGCAGTGCATTTGGAAAAAAGTCCACAATTTTACATTTAGGTATAAAACCGATTTTCTTGCATGTACACATTTAGAAATCCATATCAAGTTGCTTCAAATCATTAGCTTCACATATTAAAGTTAATTAACCTTCTTCATCTTCCTGAAGTTGGCACAAAGCCAAAGCGGCAGTGCATTTGGAAAAAGTCCACAATTTTACATTTAGGTATAAAACCGATTTCCTTGCATATACACATTTAGAAATCCACATCAAGTTGCTTCAAATCATTAGCTTCACATATTAAAGTTAATTAACCCTCACCATCTTACTCAAGTTGACATAAAGCCATAATGGCAGTGCATTTGGAAAATTCCACAATTTTACATTTAGGTATAAACCGATTTTCTTGCATGTAAACATTTAGAATTCCATATCAAGTTGTTTCAAACTATTAAATTCACATATTAAAGTTAATTAACCCTCTTCATCTTACTCAAGTTGGCATAAAGCCAAAACGGCAGTGCATTTGGGAAAAATTCCATATTTACATTTAGGTATAAAACCGACTTTCTTGCATGTAAACATTTAGAAATCCATACCAGGTTGCTTCAAATCATTAACTTCACATATTAAAGTTAATTAACCTTCTTCATCTTACAGAAGTTGGCATAAAACCAAAACGACAGTGCATTTGGAAAAATTCCACAATTTTACATTTAGGTATAAAACCGATTTTCTTGCATATAAACATTTAGAAATCCATATCAAGTTGCCTCAAATCGTTAACTTAACATATTAAAGTTAATTAGCCCTTATCATCTTACTCTTCTTGACATAAAGCTAAAACGGCAGTGCATTTGGAAAAATTCCACAATTTTTCATTTAGGTATAAAACCGATTTTCTTGCATATACACATTTAGAAATCCATATCAAGTTGCTTTTAATCATTAGCTTCACATATTAAAGTTAATTAACCTTCTTCATCTTACTGAAGTTGGCATAAAGCCAAAACGGCAGTGCATTTGGAAAATTCCACAATTTTACATTTAGGTATAAAACCGATTTTCTTGCATATACACATTTAGAAATCCACAACGAATTGCTTCAAATCATTAGCTTCACATATTAAAGTTAATTAACCCTCACCATCTTACTCAAGTTGACATAAAGCCATAAGGGCAGTGTATTTGGAAAAATTCCACAATTTTACATTTAGGTATAAAACCGATTTTCTGGCATGTACACATTTAGAAATCCATATCAAGTTGCTTCAAATCATTAGCTTCACATATTAAAGTTAATTAACCTTCTTCATCTTACTGAAGTTGGCATAAAGCCAAAACGGCAGTGCATTTGGAAAATTCCACAATTTTACATTTAGGTATAAAACCGATTTTCTTGCATATACACATTTAGAAATCCAAATCAAGTTGCCTTAAATCATTAGCTTCACATTTAAGTTAATTAACCTTCTTCATCTTACAGAAGTTGACATAAAGCCAAAACGGCAGTGCATTTGGAAAAATTCCACAATTTTACATTTATGTATAAAACCGATTTTCTTGCATATAGACATTTAGAAATCCACAAAGAATTGCTTCAAATCATTAGCTTCGCATATTAAATTTAATTAACCCTCACCATCTTACTCAAGTTGACATAAAGCCATAAGGGCAGTGTATTTGGAAAAATTCCACAATTTTACATTTAGGTATAAAACCGATTTACTTGCATATACACATTTGGAAATCCATATCAAGTTGCTTCAAATCATTAACTTTACTTATTAAATTTAATTAAACCCTCACCATCTTACTCAAGTTGACATAAAGCCATAAAGGCAGTGCATTTGGAAAAAGTCCACAATTTTACATTTATGTATAAAACCGATTTCCTTGCATGTAACATTTAGAAATCCATAACGGTTGCTTCAAATCATTAACTTCACATATTAAAGTTATTTAACCTTCTTCATCTCACTGAAGTTGGCATGAAGCCAAAACGGCAGTGCATTTGGAAAATTCCACAAATTTACATTTAGGTATAAAACCGATTTTCTTGCATGTACACATTTAGAAATCTATATCAAGTTGCTTCAAATCATTAGCTTCACATATTAAAGTTAATTAACCCTCACCATCTTACTCAAGTTGACATAAAGCCATAAGGGCAGTGCATTTGGAAAAAGTCCACAATTTTACATTTAGGTATAAAACCGATTTTCTTGCATAAACACATTTAGAAATCCACAAAGAATTGCTTCAAATCATTAACGTCACACGTTTCTTGCTAATTAACCTTCTTCATCTTAGAAGTTGGCATAAAGCCAAAACGGCAGTGCATTTATAAAAATTCCATAATTTTATATTTAGGTATAAAACCGAATTTCTTGCATGTACACATTTAGAAATCCATATCAAGTTGCCTCGAATCATTAGCTTAACATATTAAAGTTAATTAACCTTCTTCATCTTACAGAAGTTGGCATAAAACCAAAACGACAGTGCATTTGGAAAAATTCCACAATTTTTCATTTAGGTATAAAACCGATTTTCTTGCATATAAACATTCAGAAATCCATACCAACTTGCCTCGAATCAAATTAAAGTTAATTAACCTTCTTCATCTTACAGAAGTTGGCATAAAGCCAAAACGGCAGTGCATTTGGAAAAATTCCACAATTTTTCATTTAGGTATAAAGCCGATTTGCTTGCATATACACTTTTAGAAATCCATTTCAAGTTGCTTTTAATCATTAGCTTCACATATTAAAGTTAATTAACCTTTATCATCTTACTGAAAAATATTATTCCCATATTAATTTTTAACCCCCAAACTTTTAAATTGGGGAAAAACCAAAATCATTTGGGAAAACCAAAATTTTTTCTTTTAAATATAAAACGTTTTCTCATTCTTTTGTCCATATAATTTTTAAACAATTTAAATTATTAAATTAAAACCCCATTTACCAATTACAAAAGAAAAAGGGGATTTAAAATTAAAAACCTTAAAAAAAATTTTGTATAAATTTAAAAACCATTTAACCAAAAATTTTTTATTTCCCTTTTTTTTGGAAAAAAAATTTTTAAAAAAATTTTTTTTAGGAAAATTTTTCTTTTTTAAAAATTAAAAATCCATAACGAGTTGTTTAAACAAAACTTACATTTAAAATTTTTTAAATTCTTATTATAAGGGTTTTCCCAAAAACTTTTTAAAAATTACAAATTTTTTTTTATAAAAACCATTTTTTCATAAAAAATTTTTAAAAAAATAACAAAAAGGCAAAATAATTCCAATAAAATTTAATTAATAATTTTGTAATTATTTTAAACCAAAAAGGGGTGTTTTTAAAAACCCCCAATTTAATTTAATAAACCTTTTCCCTTAAAAAATTAAGAATAACTTTGATTAAAATTAACAATATTAAGTTAAAACCTTTTCTCTTAAAGAAAGAAAACCAGGTTTTATAAAAATCTTTAATTTTATTTTTAGAAAAAACCCAATTTTTTAAAGTAACTTTTAAAACCTTTCAGTTTCGAAATTGTTAAATTTAAAAAAGTTAAAACCTTTTCTCTAAGAATTAAAAAACCAAAAACAAGTGCTTTAAAAATTAAAATTTTTTTTCGTTTAGGTTAAAACCTTTTTTTTAAAAAAATTCAAAACCAAAAACCTTGTTTTAAAAATCAAATTTTTTTAAATTTTTTCCCATTTCAGAATTCAAAACCAAAAGGTTTTAAAAATTCCAAATTTTTTATTTAATAAACCATTTCTTACTTAAATTTTTAAAACCATAAAGTTGCT
>NW_026093167.1:0-4917 GCF_024586455.1 Bactrocera neohumeralis | reverse complement strand
CACAATATATGTATATTAAAACGTGCAAAGCCTACGCAGTTATTTGTTAAAAAATGAATGATCTGTTCGATGATCTAGACTGCAAAAATTTTGTTTCAAAAAATCCCTTAAAATATCCATTATTAAGAACGACTCCGGAATCAACGCCTCTATGAAACTTTAAATTTATTTCAAAATCAATCAAACTTCCACATTGCTCAAAGTAGGTGTAAAAGGGGGGTTCTGTTCCACAATTGTTGGAATGATTCAGTTGACAAGAGTTTTTGGGATCAAAGGAATTAAGTTTTATATTCCTTGGGAAAAATGAATAACCAGGGTATAAAACCCATCCGTCTGCCAATGAGATACAATATATAGTAGGTCGTTTAATTTCGATAAACTTTTTGATAAAATTTTTAAAAAAAAGGGTGCTAATTGTGAGGATGATGACGACATAAATTTAGATTGGAACTTAGGCGAAGATCGTCATCTAGAAGTACAGGAGTTGAACACGAATTTCGACAACTCGACCTGGAATCGTTTACTATTCCGACAAAACTTTGTTGAAGAGGACGGCACAGCTGAAGTCCATATCAGGGATTACCTGGCTATGGTATTTCCAAAAAATTTTTGTGTAAAATCCTTTTTGCAAAAAAATGCGCTAAAGCAATGACGAGACAAAAAGTGATTTATCATTTTATTGGGAGGTTTTAATCAAAGCGAAAAATTATAAGGATGACGCGGATTTAAGGCTAGTCAATCCAGTGATAGGGTCTTCGAAGTGTGCGACTGCAGACGATATGGTACGTCAACCTTTTCAACAAATATGCTAAGTTCAAATGTTCGATGTCTGATGTTTCGCTATTAAAAAAAAACGGATAATGTTTTTCCTGAGTGGTTTGACCAACCCATGAGGTTTTACTCATAAAATTAAGTAAAAATATTGGTAACGGTACTTTTATTAAAAACTCGAAAGGGTTAGTAAAAAAAGAAATTAATAATGAACGACATCAAGGATGCTAAACAAAAAAACCAAAGAAGTTGCAAGTAAACCGTTTGATTTAAGAACATCTTATTTTTGGTGAGTAATGAATTCATTGAAAACTATTACTTTTTTAATTTTAGCTTTTTATTCTATTTCAGGTTTTTTTATTTTCAGCTTTTTCTTCTATTTTCAGGTTTATCTTGTTGTATTTTCAGGTACTTTTTCTTTTTTTTATTTTTTTTTTTAATTTTTAAAATTAAATTATTTTTTTAAAAAAAATTTTTCCTTTTTTTTGGACATTTTTTTTAAAATATAATTACATAATTTTATATATTATTAGTCAAATTTAAAATTTCCATTTCAAAATTTGGAAAAATTTCCCACAATTTCTTTATTTTTAACACTTTAAACCTTTTTAATTTTTTTTTACAAATTTTTAAATAATTTAAAAAAAATGAAACCAATAAAATTAACCTTTTTCGGGAGTCGAAGAAGTTGTCGGGGATTCCCCCAAAAGGTGTCATAAAAAAGCGCTGGTGAACCCATCTGATTAAAAAAAAAAAATAAAAAAATCATCAAAATTCATTTAAATAACAAATAATATAACAAATACGACCAAACAAAATTTTTTTTTTCCAAATTTTTCAAAATTTAATGAAAAAGGTTAAAAAGTTTTTTTTCCAAAAGCTCAACATATACATATGCCTAAATGTTTTTTTTTTATTAACAATGTTGCAAAGAAATATAGTTTTTTTCAATAACGTTTTTTGTAAGCCCCAAAACTAAAAGAGTCGATATGGGTTAAAAACAAGTGATCAGGGGGAGAGAGTCAAACGGATGTTGTTTGCCCCTTTTGTCCGCCTGTCCGTCCGTCGTCCGCCGCCCGTGCAAGCTGAACGAGTAAAAAGAATATCATGATGCGGGACACGTTTTCCCCTTGGCTCCTAAAAGGTTAATTAAAATGGGAAAAATCGGCCACTGCCACCCCCAAAAAATGGGGAAAAAAAACCCCAAAATATAACTAACCAAAAAAGAAAAAATAAATTTGGGCAAAAGGATCGCATTGGAGGGGCATTTTGGGGAATTTTTTTTGGAAAGGGGGGTTTTCTCTAAGTTTTTTTTAAATCTAAACACTATAGTTATGTCCCAAATCTACGGGTCTTTTTTTCTTCAATTTCTATAACAGTTCGGGAAGAAATGGGATAATCCGCCCAATACAAAAGGGTTTTGTTGAAAATCCCAAAAAAATCCCTTAACCGACTAACAAAAAAAGTCAAAAACACTAAATTTGGAAGAAATGGCAGAAAAGCTGCCCCGGTTTTTTAAAATTGAAAATGGGGTGGCCCCACTTATGGACCCAAAACCAAACTCGGGCTACCAGATTTCAAAATTCGGCATAATATTTTAACACCCCGTGACATTTGGGAAAAATGGGGGAAATCGGTTCACAACCACGCCTTTTTAATATAAGCTATTTGAATTCCACTGATGCCTTTTTTATATAGGACATTAGGAACCCAAAGATGATGCGGGTAAATTTTTACAAAAACTATTTAAAAAATAATAAATGGTATAATGAAATCTGATTATTTTATCGGAGTAAAAAATGTTGGGCCCCGAACTTAGCCCTTCCTACTTAGTTTTTTATCGTGGGGTTTGACGGAAAAAGCAGGGGAAGGGTTGGTTTTTTTTTTATAATACCGTTTCCCTGGAAAGTGCGCGGTTCATAAATTTTTATTTGTTTTTGATTTTTCCCTTTGGCTCTTTTGTCCATTTGACTTGTACCTTCGTGTTTTTTTGAAAATTGTTTTTTTTGTGCAATATTCAGGTTTTTCAGTAAATATGTACCCATTTTATGTATGTATATTTTGGTATACATTATTTGTGGGAATGTCATCCCAATTTTTAAATTTTCTCATATTTGCATTTGGTTGGTAAAATTTATTTTACAATTTTGAAGCGTACGTACGGCAAATTGTCATTAAAGGGTTTTTATTTCAATTAAGTATTTTTCCCGTTAGAGTTAAAAAACCAAATTTTTTTGTTTGAAATGTTGATGGGAAACCATATTTTAAATTTGAAATGAAAAAAACAAAATAAATTATTAAAAAATTTAGAAAACTAAAATTTACGGACAGCCACGATCTTCTATTAGTTATTTCAATTCGATAAAGGGAGTTTTTTTTTTGGGGGTTTGGTTTCAATAAAAAAGGGGCCGAAATACCAAGAAATTTAAAATTAAAAGGAAACCTTGGGAAAATAGCACAAATAGTAATGAATGTAAATTAATTAACGTCAGTTAAAACAAAAAAATTTTAAACCCCATCCAAGAAAAATTTTGGGGGCCCAGGTAACGACCAAAGGCCATCTCGCCCAATTTGGGCACTTCGCAAGGCGGTTTCCCCGGGTTTTGCAAAAATCGCGGGTGGGCAGGGGCCGTTCCCTTTAAAAAATTGGGTAAACATTTAAGAAAAAACCGTGTTGCAAAAACCTGTGCGGGGCGATTTTTTCAAACATGACATTGGACTGGGAAAATTGGGGAAATGGTAAGTTTTAAAACAAAAAATGTTTAAATTATAAAAAAATTACTTTATTTTTATTTTAAATAATAGTCTGATGAAACAAAAAAAAAATCGTTTTGTCGATGGGCGTTCTGTACATACACGGACAAAACGTTAAAACCAAACCCTGTTTAAACTTTGAAAAAAATGGTGGGGGTTTCATGGTTTGGGGGTTTTCCCAAAAACGGTATGTTCCAAATTTAATGGAACTGCGGGGGGCATATCTGACCCTTTCAACAAAATTTTGGGGATGTCATCGAAAAATTTGGGGCTTGCTGCTAAAAAGTTTCTTTCACAAGACAAGACCCCGGGGAACTCGCCTTTCAAAATTGGATAAAACGTCAAAACGAAAAGGCCCCCCCCCAAACACCGGATATGAAACAATCAAAATTTGGGGGTCCAAAACAGCTGGCGATAATCCCAAGGGGTAAAAGGAGTTGGGGCGGGGAAAAAGTTTGATCAATACCCCTTTTGTTTAAATATAAAAAAAGTATGCCCCAACGGTTGAACGTTTTTAAAAAGAGGTTTTGGACCCAAATTCTTTTGGTTTTATGTTTTTAAATTACTGGTAAAAACCTAACTTGACTTTTTTTCTTTTTTACTTTTAAACATACTGTTTTTATTAAATACCATTTAGTTACTTTAATAAAGAAGGTGTTTGAAAAATAAAATTCCATTAAAACCCTTTTTTTTTTGTTTTTCGCGTCTTTTTAATGGATCACTGTGGGTTTGCTCCACCTACATAAAAAGTGGCCCCCCCTAATGTTGTATTACGATGATGGGTTAAAAATTAAAAGACATATTATTAAATTAAATTGAAAATTTTTTGTTAATTTTTTTAAAAAATTTTTTTACTTGTTCGTTTAACGGGGGAAGAAATTAAAAATTAATTTAAAAATAAGCTTTTTTTGGCCAACTGCTGACTTTTTTGCCGATTCTCCGTGGCTTTTTTAGCGTGTTGGTTTTCCCCTTCCCCGAAAAGAGCTTATGCTATGGTCTGGGGCTGGGAAATTTGTACAATAAAGATGCATTTCCGCTATTACGGTTTATTTGTAATTTTAACATTTCCATTTACCCCCCTTTTAAAACGCGTCCCAAACAAAAATAGGGGGGTTATTAAAATTTATGTAATATTTTTATCATTAAGATCTTTGATTAAATCTATTCGCCGGGGGCATTGGTTAAAGGGCAGGCGAAAATATGATTTTTCTGTTTTTTTTTTCCAGAATTTTCGAAAAAAAAATTATAAGAGAAGATTGATGGGCTCCAAGTAAAGGGGGCTTTGGATATCGTTGCTGTTCAGAAATTTTTTCTTCGTATTTATCAATGGGGAAAATCCTTTGGCCTGGAAAAAATTTCAATTCGATTTCTTTTTGATTGGTGCTTTCCCGT
>NW_026093166.1:0-6334 GCF_024586455.1 Bactrocera neohumeralis | reverse complement strand
TTAAAAAAATTTAAAAAAAAAGTTTTAATCGGGTAACCCTTTCCCCAGCATCAAACAGAATGAAAGCATAATAGGGCTGTGTTACTCTTATATATTTTGTTCAAAATAGTCAGATATTTTAACCGTACTATTATAGTTGGGTTTCAGATTTTGCTTCTCAATTCAAATAGGAAGTTTTTCTATGGTTAAGTGTACAAAAATGCTAATCAAAGTGTCATGCGAACCAAGCTGAAGATCACATCTCACTGTACTCTTGGGTCCTGACTTTGAACCAATACAAGAAAAAACAAAATTTAAACAGGAGTCCGAAGAGGTATAGCCTAGATCAGTCAACTAAGGAGACATCAAGGCCAAGAGCAAGGGATACCAGGCCAGATAATAGAGCTCACATTAGAGCCTTTGTAATCCAAATCTATATTTGTATATGCAAATAATCCAGCGGCTTTGAAATCATAAAAAGTTTTAGGGTTTTCATTAAAAAGCTAAACATCCAGAGCACCTGCCATCCTCAATCAGACTCTGATAAAGAGTGAATATATATGTCTCTGGGTACTTGTACATATTTAATTGGTAAAGACAATCCTTAAACAGGCAAATATTAATCAAATCAAATAAGACATGAAGAGACAGAGATGACAGAGAAGGTACCATATTTTATAAGAGTGTACAGCTGCTGTCATATGCCGATGATATTGATATCATCGGCCTCAACACCCGCGCCGTTAGTTCTGCTTTCTCCAGGCTGGACAAGGAAGCAAAAGTAATGAGTCTGGCAGTGAACGAGGGCAAGACGAAATATCTCCTATCATCAAACAAACAGTCGTCGCACTCGCGACTTGGCTCTCACGTCACTGTTAACAGTCATAACTTTGAAGTTGTAGATAATTTCGTCTATTTAGGAACCAGTATTAACACCACCAACAATGTCAGCCTGGAAATCCAACGCAGGATTGCTCTTGCCAACAGGTGCTACTTCGGACTGAGTAGGCAATTGAAAAGTAAAGTCCTCTCTCGACAAACAAAAACCAAACTCTATAAGTCACTCATAATTCCCGTCCTGCTATATGGTGCAGAGGTTTGGACGATGACAACCACTGATGAGTTGGCGTTGTGGGTTTTCGAGAGAAAAGTCCTGCGAAAGATTTACGGTCCTTTGCGCATTGGCCACGGCGAATATCGCATTCGATGAAACGATGAGCTGTACGAGATATACGACGACATCGACATAGTTCAGCGAATTGAAAGACAGCGGCTGCGCTGCTAGGTCATGTTGTCCGGATGGACGAAAACACTCCAGCTCTGAAAGTATTCGACGCAGTAACCGCCGGGGGAAGCAGAGCAAGAGGAAGACCTCCACTCCGTTGGAAAACCAAGTGGAGAAGGACCAGGCTTCGCTTGGAATATCCAATTGGCGCCACGTAGCGAAGAGAAGAAACGACTGGAGCGCTGTTGTTAACTCACGGCCATAATCGCGTGCCAAAAAACGCTCAGCGCCAATTAAGAAGAAGAAGTAGAAATAAGAAAAAAGAATATAATCTATGCCGCACAGATTATTAAAGTTTAAAATGTAATGACATAAGACCTATAGTAAAGATCCTAATAAGTCCCTGTCTTATTGGCAGCCATCTGAAAAGGTAGAAACACACCTTCTAGCGCGAATCCAAGATGTTGTATAGGAAAAGAATCGTAGCTATTTGACGAGGTATTGATGAACTTCATCAGTAGCACTGTGGTGTTTCAAAGAGGACTTAATAAAGTAAGGTGTTTTGTATATCTGTGGTTTCACAATGGGCAAATGGAGCACTCCTAAATGCCTAGGTGTGTCGTTAGATATCCGCTCTACACATAACAATTGTAGAGTACCTAACATGAAAGAAATTTAAAGCCCTGTGTTAAGTCCGAATAGAAAAGATAGGAAAATAGCGAAAGAGAAAGAGCGAGTTGAAAAAGAAGGATTAAAAGAGAGTTTTATGTTCCGAATAATCAAATTATTTCACACATCATTATCAATAATTTTTCATCAGTAAGCTTCTATTGCAAGATATCAGAGTACTCGACAAGGAAGATCCATGAATATAAATAGTCCTCTTAAGAAAGACTATTTCCCGATCTGCAATATGATTTTTCAATTCCTGGACAAATTTTCTTAAAAAAGCTTTTAAAAATGGGGTTTCAGATTATTTAGTCTTCTTTCAGGCTTGCGATATATATATTATATTAATATTTTTGTATAATTTTATCATGTGTCTAATGAATTTATAGGTCTCACGTTTATTCAGTCAATTTGTAACTACCAGGTAAAGCACAAAGGAGAATCACTGAAAGAAGATATCTTAGTAAAAATATATATGTAAAAATGGATATACCTTAGCTCAAAATCGCCATCTCCGTAATGCGATCTTCTCCAAAATTATCATTGCACATTATTTCAATAGCAACAAGTGATTGTTGAAAATAATCAATCAGTTAACGGTGCCTATCAATTCAAATTCAAAATCACAATTGTGGCATCAATTTAAAATTCAACTTAACCAAATTTTTTGCTTTTAAACTTCCACAAACTCAAATTTCGTTAACGACATCCCTTCAAAATAATGCTCCTAACCAAGTTCTATAAAAGTGTGCTCCAAAATACATAGAAAAAAATAACAAATAAGAAGGGCTAAGTTCGGGTGTCACCGAACATTTTATACTCTCATGATAAAGTGATAATCGAGATACCATTATTAGCAACTTTATTGCGAGTATAAAAATGATGTCCTCTGAATTACATGAAAATATCTGAGAGATTTACCGATATTTTCGGTAAAAAATTAGGTTAGGTTAGGTTAGGCACTGAATTCTTCGTGTTCGATATCAGGGACCTTGAAAAGTTATAGTCGGATCACGACAATTTTTCCACAAGGGATACCTCAGCTCAAATACCGTATTTGAGTAAAGTTTTATTCCGCTATCATCATTGGTTTCTAATGTATATATTATACAGAGAAGGCATCAGATGGAATTCAAAATAGCGTTATATTGGAAGAAGGCGTGGTTGTGAACCGATTTCACCCATATTTCGTACATGTCATCAGGGTGTTAAAAAAATATTATATACCGAATTTCATTGAAATCGGTCTAGTAGTTCCTGAGATACGGTTTTTGGTCCATAAGTGGGCGAGGCCACGCCCATTTTCAATTTTTAAAAAAAGCCTGGGTGCAGCTTCCTCTGCAATTTCTTCGTAAAATTTAGTGTTTCTGACGTTTTGTTAGTCGGTTAAGGCACTTTTAGTGATTTTCAACATAAACCTTTGTATGGGAGGTGGGCGTGGTTATTATCCGATTTCTTCCATTTTTGAACTGTATATGGAAATGCCTGAAGGAAATGACTCTATAGAGTTTAGTTGACATAGCTATAGTAGTTTTCGAGATATGTACAAAAAACTTAGTAGGGGGCGGGGCCACGCCCACTTTTCCAAAAAAATTACGTCCAAATATGCCCCTCTCTAATGCGATCCTTTGTGCCAAATTTCACTTTAATATCTTTATTTATGGCTTAGTTATGACACTTTATATGTTTTCGGTTTCCGCCATTTTGTGGGCGTGGCAGTGGACCGATTTTGCCCATCTTCGAACTTGACCTTCTTATGGAGCCAAGAAATACGTGTACCAAGTTTCATTATGATATCTCAATTTTTACTCAAGTTACAGCTTGCACGGACGGACGGACAGACAGACGGACAGACAGACGGACATCCGGATTTCAACTCTACTCGTCACCCACATCAGTTTGGTATATAACCCTATATCTGACTCTTTTAGTTTTAGGACTTACAAACAACCGTTATGTGAACAAAACTATAATACTCTTTTGGCAACTTTGTTGTGTGTAAGCGAGAAGATTGAGTCGGGGTTACGACAAAATTTGGTTACAGCGAGAATCCGTTGTATACATAGGGCTTGCAAGCATGTTGCTTCTTACAGACATGTATGCTTATCAGGTTTGTAAGCAGCCCTGAAGGGTGCGGAGTTTGCAGTTAGACATACTTGGAAAATCAGTGGTTGTACAAATGTCACGCCTCTGTTGGACCTACCAAGCAACAACTGAACGGCTAAATAATAGAGTTCTAGACGTTAAGTTCTTCTTCAGATACAAATGAGTCAGCGCACATTTAGATAGGTTCTTCCTACTAAGAAACTACCTTTAAATCGATTCTGATTAGGTCATAACGAGAGTATATCGCTTTAATTCTGCCTCGAATTGTCTGAACTAAATATCAAGGTATATCCTTTTATATGGGAATGAATGGTGGAAAATTTTCTAGATTCTTAGTCTCTAAATTAAACGTAAAGCTATCTAAGAAGTCTTTACAATTAGTCAGATTATTTCTCTCAAGAAACCTTCGTTTTTCATACATGAAGCGCGCAAAATATTTACTTTAATTTGCATGTGTAGTAAACACAAGTCGAGATATTTTCTTGGATTCACCCAAATTCATAACTTAGCACTAATTGAAAACTAAAAGCTATTAACAAACATACTGTACTTTTTTCAAGGAATTCCAACCAATCGAAGTGAACCTTTAAGTTATCTTCAATATAAAAATAATAGTTACTAAAGGCCATGTCCTTTGGTTTCGGGCAGCATCCTCCTTCCGTAAACTCTTTCTGCTTTATCTCAAAATTGTTATTCTCATATTGCAAATACATATAAACAACAAGACTGCAGACGGTCAATTCAGTCCGACAAGCATTGAACAGTTCAAAACCTTGCCTCCACGAAGCGCATGCCTTACAGGGCATATCTTTTTTTGACTTAATGGAATTTGTATGCACGTGTTTGGTATGCAACCTGGGAGTTGAACTAAGAGGTGGTAAAAACTTAGGCGGATCAATTCGGGTTCCAGCGCCGTTTGTCATTTCGAAAGAGATATGAATTGGAAGTGGTGTGCAGAGTGTACTTAACTCTTACATAAGCCATTAAAAATTCAGAAATTTTTTTTTTTTTTTTTATAGTAGGAGGAAGCATCGAAAGCCGGAGTGCGGGATTTAATCCCGCTAAACTCTAATCATCTCCCACTATGTCTCTCCCACGGGACCACTGGACAGAAGTATTACTTCTCATGGGAGAGAAGAAGACGTTCAAATCTCCCTTCTATTGCACGGACTGACTGACGCTAATCTGTTCTAAATGTCTCAATTGTGTCAAAATTAGATTTGCCGCTCCGCTGACAGCTTTCCATTTTACAGAGGACTCGCACATAAGTGCAGTCAAATTTTCCACCGTTAAACTACCTCCAAGGGTGGTTTTCAACTTTTCCCTGATACTTGAAAACCGAGGGCAATAAAATAAAACGTGTTCAGAGTCTTCTATGCACTCTGTACACGTCGGACAGTATGGACTAAAGATGGCGATATTTGAATAGGTAGCTTTTGAAGCAACCATGCCCACTGAGTATTTGGGTAAGGTGGTAGTCAAGGTCCCCATATTGTCTACCTATCCACGAATGTATGTCCGAAATCAGTCGGTAGGTCCACCGTCCTTTGCATGAAGTTTGCCACCGCTGCTGCCACATTTCAATGCTTTTAATTCTCTCTCCTCTTCTTGCTGTGGTAGACATCTCTGACAAGTTATATATTCGTGCGAATTCGTCTCCTGGATGTCAATCGGCGTCATACTGGCTAGTACCTCAGCAGCATCAATTGAAAATGGTTCGAAAGCACTTATCACGTGTATTGCTGGAAAGCCTATGCACTGTGTTAAATGGTCTAGCATATGATTTTATTTCTAGCGCCTGTATCCATATTAGAGCCGCATACAGGATAACTGAACTTATTACCTTAGCTATTAAACATCGTCGGCTGGAACGCACACAGCCTTTATTGGCCATCATTCTAGATAACGCATTATATTTTTGTTTGCCTTACGTGTCGCATTTTCCAAGTGTTCCTTGAACTTGAAATCGGAGTCCCACTATTACCCCAAGGTACTTCAACTGCGGCTGTGAAGTATTCTCACATTCTCCTATGGTGAGCGATGTTTTCTTCTCAATTTTCCAGGAGCTTATGAGCAGGACTTCTGTTTTCTGCTCAGCAAGCTCTACTGATATGGCGTAGCAAATCATCGGCGCAAACCATTTATGCTGTCATTGCATTTGATCCGAAGCTCATCCGCATATGCGATTATTTTTCACATTTTTTGTTGATGTATTCTTACCAACCCGTCGTACATCAGGTTCCATAGAAGCGGGCCTAAACCGAGCCTTGCGGTACTCCACTGGAGATATGTAGCTCTGAGTGCCCTCGTCCGTCTCGAATAGCAATCTCCTATTATTTTGAAAGTAGCTCATTA
>NW_026093165.1:0-3894 GCF_024586455.1 Bactrocera neohumeralis | reverse complement strand
ATGTTAAAGTAGTGATTTAGGGCATTTCAATATCGACTACTACTTAAATGTTTGATGTTAATGATTTTAAGCAACTCAATATCGACTACTAAATGAGTATATACAAGAAAATCGACTTTGTACCTGAATATAAGATTGTCGAATTCTTCCAAATGCACTGCCGTTATGGCTTTATGTCAACTTCAGTAAAATGAAGAAGGTTAATTAACTTAAATGTTTGATGTTAATGATTTTAAGCAACTCAATATCGACTACTAAATGTATATACACAAGAAAATCGACTTTATACCTGAATTTAAGATTGTCGAATTCTTCCAAATGCACTGCCGTTATGGCTTTATGTCAACTTCAGTAAAATGAAGAAAGTTAATTAACTTAAATATGTGATGTTAATGATTTTCAGCAACTCAATATCGACTGCAAGATGTGTATATACAAGAAAATCGACTTTATACCTGAATATAAGATTGTCGAATTCTTCCAAATGCACTGCCGTTATGGCTTTATGTCAACTTCAGTAAGATGAAGAAGGTTAATTAACTTAAATATTTGATGTTAATGATTTAAGCAACTCAATATCGACTGCTAAATGTGTATATACAAGAAAATCGACTTTATACCTGAATATAAGATTGTCGAATTCTTCCAAATGCACTGCCGTTATGGCTTTATGTCAACTTCAGTAAGATGAAGAAGGTTAATTAACTTAAATATTTGATGTTAATGATTTGAAGCAACTCAATATCGACTACTAAATGTGTATATACAAGAAAATCGACTTTATACCTGAATATAAGATTGTCGAATTCTTCCAAATGCACTGCCGTTATGGCTTTATGTCAACTTCAGTAAAATGAAGAAAGTTAATTAACTTAAATATTTGATGTTAATGATTTTCAGCAACTCAATATCGACTGCAAGATGTGTATATACAAGAAAATCGACTTTATACCTGAATATAAGATTGTCGAATTCTTCCAAGTGCACTGCCGTTATGGCTTTATGTCAACTTCGGTAAGATGAAGAAGGTTAATTATCATAAATATGTTAAATTAATGATTTAGGGCAACTCAATATCGACTACTAAATGTGTATATACAAGAAAATCGACTTTATACCTAAATATAAGATTGTCGAATTCTTCCAAATGCACTGCCGTTATGACTTTATGTCAACTTCAGTAAAATGAAGAAGTTAATTAACTTAAATATTTGATGTTAACGATTTTCAGCAACTCAATATCGACTGCAAGATGTGTATATACAAGAAAATCGACTTTATACCTGAATATAAGATTGTCGAATTCTTCCAAGTGCACTGCCGTTATGGCTTTATGTCAACTTCAATAAAATGAAGAAGGTTAATTAACTTAAATATTTGATATTAATGATTTTCAGCAACTCAATATCGACTGCAAGATGTGTATATACAAGAAAATCGACTTTATACCTGAATATAAGATTGTCGAATTCTTCCAAATGCACTGCCGTTATGGCTTTATGTCAACTTCAGTAAAATGAAGAACGTTAATTAACTTAAATGTTTGATGTTAATGATTTGAAGCAACTTAGTATCGACTGCTAAGTGTGTATATACAAGAAAATCGACTTTATACCTAAATATAAGAACGTCGAATTCTTCCAAATGCACTGCCGTTATGGCTTTATGTCAACTTCAATAAAATGAAGAAAGTTAATTAACTTAAATATTTGATATTAATGATTTTCAGCAACTCAATATCGACTGCAAGATGTGTATATACAAGAAAATCGACTTTATACCTGAATATAAGATTGTCGAATTCTTCCAAATGCACTGCCGTTATGGCTTTATGTCAACTTCAGTAAGATGAAGAAGGTTAATTAACTTAAGTATGTTAAATTAGAGATTTAGGGCAACTCAATATCGACTACTAAATGTGTATATACAAGAAAATCGACTTTATACCTAAATATAAGATTGTCGAATTCTTCCAAATGCACTGCCGTTATGGCGTTATGTCAACTTCAGTAAAATGAAGAAGGTTAATTAACTTAAATGTTTGATGTTAATGATTTAAAGCAACTCAATATCGACTGCTAAATGTGTATATGCAAGAAAATCGACTTTATACCTGAATATAAGATTGTCGAATTCTTATAAATGCACTGCCGTTATGGCTTTATGTCAACTTCAGTAAGATGAAGAAGGTTAATTAACTTAAGTATGTTAAATTAGTGATTTAGGGCAACTCAATATCGACTACTAGATGTGTATATACAAGAAAATCGACTTTATACCTAAATATAAGATTGTCGAATTCTTCCAAATGCACTGCCGTTATGGCTTTATGTCAACTTCAGCAAGATGAAGAAAGTTAATTACCTTAAATAATCGATGTTAATGATTTAAAGGCAACTCAATATCGACTGCTAAATGTGTATATGCAAGAAAATCGACTTTATACCTGAATATAAAATTGTCGAATTCTTCCAAATGCACTGCCGTTATGGCTTTATGTCAATTTCAGTAAGATGAAGAAGGTTAATTATCTTAAATATTTGATCTTAATGATTTGAAGCAACTCAATATCGACTACTAAATGTGTATATACAAGAAAATCGACTTTATACCTGAATATAAGATTGTCGAATTCTTCCAAGTGCACTGCCGTTATCTCTTTATGTCAACTTCAGTAAAATGAAGAAGGTTAATTAACTTAAATATTTGATGTTAATGATTTTAAGCAACTCAATATCGACTGCTTGATGTGAATATACAAAAAAATCGACTTTATATCTGAATATAAGATTGTCGAATTCTTCCAAATGCACTGCCGTTATGGCTTTATGTCGACTTCAGTAAGATGAAGAAGGTTAATTAACTTAAATATGTTAAATTAGTGATTTAGGGCAACTCAATATCGACTACTAAATATGTATATACAAGAAAATCTACCTTATACCTGATTGTCTAGTTCTTCCAAATGCACTGCCATTATGGCTTTATGTGAACTTCAGCAAGATGAAGAAAGTTAATTACCTTAAATAATTGACGTTAATGATTTAAAGCAATTCAATATCGACTGCTAAATGTGTATATACAAGAAAATCGACTTTATACCTGAATATAAGATTGTCGAATTCTTCCAAATGCACTGCCGTTATGGCTTTATGTCAACTTCAGTAAGATGAAGAAGGTTAATTAACTTAAATATTTGATGTTAATGATTTGAAGCAACTCAATATCGACTGCTAAATGTGTATATACAAGAAAATCGACTTTATACCTGAATATAAGATTGTCGAATTCTTCCAAATGCACTGCCGTTATGGCTTTATGTCAACTTCAGCAAGATGAAGAAGGTTAATTAACTTAAATATTTGATGTTAATGATTTGAAGCAACTCAATATCGACTGCTAAATGTGTATATACAAGAAAATCGACTTTATACCTGAATATAAGATTGTCGAATTCTTCCAAATGCACTGCCGTTATGGCTTTATGTCAACTTCAGTAAGATGAAGAAGTTAATTAACTTAAATGTTTGATGTTAATGATTTTAAGCAACTCAATATCGACTGCTAAATATGTATATACAAGAAAATCGACTTTATACCTGAATATAAGATTGTCGAATTCTTCCAAATGCACTGCCGTTATGGCTTTATGTCAACTTCAGCAATATGATGAAAGTTAATTACCTTAAATAACTGATGTTAATGATTTAAAGCAACTCAATATCGACTGCTAAATGTGTATATACAAGAAAATCGACTTTATACCTGAATATAAGATTGTCGAATTCTTCCAAATGCACTGCCGTTATGGCTTTATGTCAACTTCAGTAAAATGAAGAACGTTAATTAACTTAAATGTTTGATGTTAATGATTTGAAGCAACTTAGTATCGAC
>NW_026093164.1:0-6133 GCF_024586455.1 Bactrocera neohumeralis | reverse complement strand
TTTGTTAAAATAAACCCGTTTCCGTCCCCCCTTTTTAAATTTTCCTTTCCCCCATTTTCCGCTTATTTAACGAAGAAGAATGTTTTATTACAATTCCTTTTTTTTCGGCATTTTTTTAAAATTTTTAAATTTTGAAGAACGTTGGTTATTGCGAATACAATAGATATCAACCACTGCTCTGGCTTAACCCTTTCAATCGAACCGGGACGATAATGGCATCCTGGTGTATTTTTCAAAGATACCTAGCGTAGAAAAGAAGTGGTTAAAAAAACGTTAAATTAGACCCATTCCGTAGCTTATACTATAACGCATTTGTTTGCATTCGTGGTATTTTAAGTAGTAAACACGTGTTCATTTGTAAAAATAGAGCAAATGGTTGGACGTGAATTTTTGTAGATAATTTTATCTTCACTGTTTCTAAATCGGCTGAAACCACAATAAATAGTTATGCTAGTGTTCTTGACATATTATGAAGTTGTGAGTACTAATATTTCATTGTATTTTTGTAATTTTTGGTAAGTATAAGTTTGTGGGATATACTTGTATACGTATGTGTCAATCAGTATTTTTGTTGGGCTAAAATTGTCCCAGTCACGATCCGACGCACACATTTATTGGCAACATTTTAAATAAATTAATAATTTTATAACTTTTGTACAGACTAATAATGTCAAAACCAATGGATCGCAATGCAATTGCTAATATCTTGGAGTGTTCTGATGAGGGTAAAAACTTTTCGGACATTAGTAGTGATGATAAGCCTACAGATCGGGGAAGGAGTCTACTACTGAAACCAGTGGATGCTGGAGCATGTTAATCATCAAGACGTGAGAAGGTAGGAGATAACTTATGAGAAGTAAATTCTGCATACAGTTTTCAGAATACCTCAACTATTTGGTCTGCACCTACCCGCAATTATCAAAAATACTGACGGGACATATTTGTCCCAACCCCTCCCTCCGCCTCTGATTCATTGAACTCTCTTTTTAACGCAAAATACCTTTTTACTATGCCTGTTATCTTGATTGATTATGCGAAATATGTTTTATTTACTTCAACGGCTTTTTCTGACTCGAAAGGGTTAAACCAAATCAAAGAATAAAGTAATTAGCATTGGTACTACTTTTGTCTACTTGTTAATCATCAGTTCGCTTGCTCTGTTTTGGTCCTATATACCGTTATCTTTACCAAAATGGCTTCAGTTGCTTATACATAGCATTTTTTTGCACAGCAATAACAACGACAGCAAGAAAAAAAAACGATTTTCTGTGGAATGTGCAAAAAAGTTCGTTGTGTATAAAATGTTATAAAAAGCGGAAAATTGCTATGCCCTCAAAATGATATTTCTTCTTAATTAGCGTAGACACCGCTTATGCGATTATAGCCGAGTTAACAACAGCGCGCCAGTCGTTTCTTCTTTTCGCTCCGTGGCGCCAATTGGATATTCCAAGCGAAGCCAGGTCCTTATCCACTTGGTCCTTCCAACGGAGTGGAGGTCGTCCTCTTCCTCTGCTTCCCCCGGCGGGAACTGCGTCGAATACTTTCAGAGCTGGAGAGCTTTCGTCCATCCTGACAAGCATGACCCTAGCTTCATGCCAATATCGTCGTATATCTCGTACAGCTCATCGTTCCATCGAATGCGATTTTCGCCATGCCGTGGCCAATGCGCAAAGGACCATAAATCTTTCTCTTGGCAAGAGCAATCCTGCGTTGGATTTCCCAGGCTGACATTGTTGATGGTGTTAATACTGGTTCCCAAATAGACGAAATTATCTACAACTTAAAAGTTATGACTGTCAACAGTGACGTGAGTGCCAAGTCGCAGTGCGACGACTGTTTGTTTGATGACAGGAGATATTTCGGTTTGCCCTCGTTCACTGTCAGACCCATTTTCTGTGCTTCCTTTGTCCAGTCTGGAGAAGCAGAACTAACGGCGCGGGTGTTGAGGCCGATGATATCAATATCATCGGCATACGCCAGCAGCACACTCTTATAGAAGATGGTACCTTCTCTATTTAGTTCTGCAGCTCGAACTATTTTCTCCAAAGCAGGTTGAAGAAGTCGCACGATAGGAGTCGCCGTGTCTGAAACCTCATTTGGTATCGAACGGCTCGGATAGGTCCTTCCCGATCCTAACGGAGCTTTCCGTGTTGCTCAACGTCAGTTTACATAGCCGTATTAGTTTTGCGGGGATACCAAATTCAGACATCGCGGCATAAAGGCAGCTCCTTTTCGTGCTGTCAAAAGCAGCTTTGAAATCGACGAAGAGGTGGTGTGTGTCGATTCTCTTTCACGGGTCTTTTCCAAGGTTTGGCGCATAGTGAATATCTGGTCGGTTGTTGATTTTCCAGGTCTGAAGCCACACTGATAAGGTCCAATCAGTTTGTTGACGGTGGGCTTTAATCTTTCACACAATACGCTCGATAGAACCTTATATGCGATGTTGAGGAGGCTAATCCCACGGTAGTTGGCGCAGATTGTGGGGTCTCCTTTTTATGGATTGGGCAGAGCACACTTAAATTCCAATCGTTGCTTTCGTCCGACTATATTTTTCAAAGAAGCTGATGCATGCCTCTTATCAATTCTTCGCCGCCGTGTTTCAATAGCTCGGCCGGCAATCCATCGGCCCCGCCACGTTTGTTGTTCTTCAGACGGGTAATTGCTACTCGAATTTCTTCATGGTCGGGCAATGGCACGTTCGCTCCTTTGTCATCGATTGGGTTATTGGGTTGACCATCTCACTGCCATTTAGCAGGCTGGAGAAGTGTTCCCTCCATAATTTAAGTATGCTTTGGGCATCGGTGACTAGATCACCTTTGGGGTTCTACAAGAGTATGCTCCGGTCTTGAAACCTTCTGTAAGCCGCATTTTTTCATAGATTTTCGAACATTACCCCTGTCGGCCAGCTTATCAAGCTCTTCATACTCACGCATTTCGGCCTCTTTCGGTTTCTGTCTGCAAAATGCGTCTCGCTTCCCTCTTCAACTCTCGGTATCTATCCCATTCTGCACGTATTGTGTTCGATCGCAACGTTGCGAGGTAGGCAGCCTGTTTTCTCTCCGCTGCGACACGGCACGCCTCGTCGTACCAGCTGTTCTTTTGCACTTTCCCAAACCAATGGTTTCGGTTGCACCTGTATGTAAGGAGTTTGAAATGCCGTCCCACAGTTCCCTTATACCGAGTTGTTGACGAGTGCTCTCAGAGAGCAGGAGTTCAAGCCGAGTAGAAAATCGTTCGGCTGTCTGTTGTGATTGCAGCTTCTTAACGTCGAACCTTCCTTGTGTTTGTTGACGTGCGTTTTTTGCTGCACAGAGGCAGGTGCGAGTCTTTGCTGCAACAGGATAGTGGTCCGAGTCGACGTCAGGACCTCGGAGCGTACGCACGTCTAGAACACTGGTTGTGGCTTTTCCATCCGGAGACAGCCAGATAGCTTGATGTAATTTCTTGTGCTGGAATCTAGTGCTACAGATAACCATATTTTGGGCCCCGGCGAAGTCGATCAGCCTCAACCCATTTGGGGATGATTGCTCGTGGAGGCTGAATTTACCGACCGTAGTGCCAAAAATACCTTCCTTGCCCACCCTGGCCTTAAAGACACCAAGCACGATTTTGACATCGTGGCGGGGGCATAGGTAAGCGCTCCAAGCGCTTATAGAAGACATCATTGGTCATATCTTCTTCTCTTCCATCGGCGCGTGGGCGCAAATCAGAGATATGGTGAAGAACCTCGCTTTGATGCGGATTGTGGCTAGACGTTCATTCACCGGAGTGAATGATAGTACTCGGCGACGGAGTCTCTCTCCCACCACGAATCCAACACCAAACTTGCGCTCCTTTATATGGCCACTGTAGTAAATGTCACAAGGACCTATTCGTCTTTCTCTTCCGTCGGGGTGGGCGCAAATCAGAGATATGGTGAAGAACCTCGCTTTGATACGGATTGTGGCTAGACGTTCATTCACCGGAGTGAATGATAGTACTCGGCGACGGAGTCTCTCTCCCACCACGAATCCAACACCAAACTTGCGCTCCTTTATATGGCCACTGTAGTAAATGTCACAAGGACCTACTCGTCTCTATCCTTGTCCCGTCCATGGCATTTCTTGGACGGCGGTGATGTCAGCTTTTATATTCGCGAGGACATCAACCAGCTGGCCAGCGGCACCTTCCCAATTAAGGGTCCGGACATTCCAGGTGCATGCCCTAATTTCGTAGTCCTTATTTCGTTTGCCATGGTCGTCATCAGAGGGTCTCTCATCCGAGGCTTGTTGTTCCTTTTCATTGGGGGTGTTTTTTTACGTGGCGGGTCCCAAACCCAGCGCACAACCCTATGCAGGAATGTTTCGCCTTCTCACTTTAGCTCGCCTTCGAACGGATGTTCTTAGGCTACCCAGAGGATACTTGGTCAAAGACCGGTAGTTGTGAACTGCTTGAGCCATGTAAAAGAATCGTTTCTGGCCACCCCCAAGTGAATGGCGATCAGAGAACTTTCCTCACTTGCGTGAACTACACATGACTCCATCCTCCAATTCAATTCAATATTGCTTTTGATTAATATCGCTCCTACTCGTGTTGAGTTTGCCGGGTGGGGTGGTGATATAATTCATAATTTTTCAATTTTGAAAATTATTCGGACAATAGAGATTTCGTTTTACCCGTTGTTACTTTTGGAAGGCCATGAGCTCTCCAAAGCATTACTCTTAAAGAGTTACTGTTCATCAATAAATTTTAGATGGTACTCAAATGATTAAAGGACTTAAATAGTTTCTGTTGTTCATTTAGTTTATCCAAAATTTAAGATAACGGATTTTTAATTGTATTTACGCAAATGTAATATAGAAACGAAGAAAGTTTTTTTCTCACCTGTGTTCACAGTGCTTGTTCGTCAGAATTGTGCATTCTCCTCAAATGAATCATCATCATTCTTTTTTTTTAAGCTTTTGGTTTGGTTTTTTTTTTTTTTTTTAATCTGGTGGATTTTTCTTAATGTCTTCGGTAGTCTCAAATACTACTAAAAACATATCTAGCGGTTCTTTAGTCTTAAAATTTTAGATCATTCAAGAATTGTGTATCACATGAGTGGGTGTAAATTTTTATCATTACCTTTATGAGCCTATTATGTTTACTCTCGAAGCAAACTAAGGTATATTTTCATTTTAATAAGAATTTTGTTGCTGACAGGATAATACCTGCATCGAACACATTAAGTATGTAGGCGCCGTTGCTCAAAAGCTGATTAAAAGTTTTTATTTATTAGAGCTGTAATATTAGAACGTAGGTTACTAAAGTCCTTTACATCGTTTATTATAATGAGGTGAGCGGTGGGTTTTAGTACCATTGTTGGCCCGCCTGCTCTTTATTTTTATTTTTCGAAGGCTAGTAATTGTTGAACAGGTATCAGCTTTCCGTTGTTTTGAAGAGCGTTTTTTCAGTTTCTTTAGCTCGCTCGTCATCAGTTATGCATATTTGAACATTCATTTACTAGTTTTTAGCTCTCGTTTTTTACGCAAAGGTCTTTTTGTAACTGATTACACATTACTTTCAAAAAATTTTAAGCCTTTCCTTTATAACTTCGAGTTATTTTTTTATTTACTCTAAATGAGCTGAGACTGTTTTGGTGTCACCTCAAGAAGAATTCAACCATTTTTTTTTTTGTGATTTTTTTGTAATAAAAATTATACGGTAAAAACTTTAAAATTTTCAAAAATCTAATAAAAATCTGTCAAAATTTTAAATCAAATTTAAAATTTCGGGCCTTCATCTTTTTTAGAAGAACGAGTAAAAAAAAAAACCCAACTTAGCGTCCCCGGAAATTAATTAAAATTTTAACAAAAAAAATCGCGAAAATGTTTTTTGTGGGTCCCTCTGAGATGATTCCCAAGTATAAAAAAACAAATATAATTTGTTCTTGTATTGGGTGAATAAACTTAACCATCGTCATTCCCGTTTCAAATATTTTTAAAACAACTGTAAAAAAAGTTCTTTTATTTTTAAAATTAAATATTTAAAATTATTGAATTTAAATTTAAATTTTTTTTTTTCCCCTTTAATTTCTCCCTTGTCCCGGTTGCCAGAATATAGAAATGATTTGCTGATTACAATTAAAGTTTAGATAGTTTCCGTTGGTTGTTGA
>NW_026093163.1:0-7626 GCF_024586455.1 Bactrocera neohumeralis | reverse complement strand
GGTGGAATTCTTCCAAATGCACTGCCGTTATGGCGTTATATCCACTTCAGTAAGATGAAGAAGGTTAATTAACTTAAATAAGTGAAGTAAATGATTTGAAGAAACTCAATATCGATTGCTAAATGTGTATATACAAGAATATCGACTTTATACCTAAATATAAGAAGGTGGAATTCTTCCAAATGCACTGCCGTTATGGCTTTATATCCACTTCAGTAAGATGAAGAAAGAAACTCAATATCGATTGCTAGATGTTTATATACAAGAATATCGACTTTATACCTAAATATAAGAAGGTGGAATTCTTCCAAATGCACTGCCGTTATGGCTTTATATCCACTTCAGTAAGATGAAGAAGGTTAATTAATGAAGAAACTCAAAATCGATTGCTAAATGTGTATATACAAGAATATCGACTTTGTATCTAAATATAAGAAGGTGGAATTCTTTCAAATGCACTGCCGTTATGGCTTTATATCCACTTCAGTAAGATGAAGAAGGTTAATTAACTTAAATAAGTGAAGTAAATGATTGGAAGAAACTCAATATCGATTGCTAAATGTGTATTTACAAGAATATCGACTTTGTACCTAAATATAAGAAGGTGGAATTCTTCCAAATGCACTGCCGTTATGGCTTTATATCCACTTCAGTAAGATGAAGAAGGTTAATTAACTTAAATAAGTGAAGTAAATGATTTGAAGAAACTCAATATCGATTGCTAAATGTGTATATACAAGAATATCGACTTTATACCTAAATATAAGAAGGTGGAATTCTTCCAAATGCACTGCCGTTATGGCTTTATATCCACTTCAGTAAGATGAAGAATGTTAATTAACTTAAATAAGTGAAGAAAATGATTTGAAGAAACTCAATATCGATTGCTTAATGTGTATATACAAGAATATCGACTTTATACCTAAATATAAGAAGGTGGAATTCTTCCAAATGCACTGCCGTTATGGCGTTATATCCACTTCAGTAAGATGAAGAAGGTTAATTAACTTAAATAAGTGAAGAAAATGATTGGAAGAAACTCAATATTGATTGCTAAATGTGTATATACAAGAATATCGACTTTGTACCTAAATATAAGAAGGTGGAATTCTTCCAAATGCACTGCCGTTATGGCGTTATATCCACTTCAGTAAGAAGAAGAAGGTTAATTAACTTAAATAAGCGAAAGAAATGATTTGAAGAAACTTAATATCGGTTGCTAAATGTGTATATACAAAATATCGACTTTATACCTAAACATAAGAAGGAGGAATTCTTCCAAATGCACTGCCGTTATGGCTTTATATCCACTTCAGTAAGATGAAGAAGGTTAATTAACTTAAATAAGTGAAAGAAATGATTTGAAGAAACTCAATATCGATTGCTAAATGTGTATATACAAGAATATCGACTTTAATACCTAAATATAAAGAAGGTGGAATTCTTCCAAATGCACTGCCGTTATGGCTTTATATCCACTTCAGTAAGATGAAGAAGGTTAATTAACTTAAATAAGTGAAGAAGATGATTTGAAGAAACTCAATATCGATTGCTAAATGTGTATATACAAGAATATCGACTTTATACCTAAATATAAGAAGGTGGAATTCTTCCAAATGCACTGCCGTTATGGCTTTATATCCACTTCAGTAAGATGAAGAAGGTTAATTAACTTAAATAAGTGAAGGAAATGATTTGAAGAAACTCAATATCGATTGCTAATATGTGTATAAAAAAGAATATCGACTTTGTACCTAAATATAAGAAGGTGGAATTCTTCCAAATGCACTGCCGCTGTGGCGTTATATCCACTTCAGTAAGATAAAGAAGGTTAATTAACTTAAATAAGTGAAGAAAATAATTTGAAGAAACTCAATATCGATTGCTAAATGTGTATATACAAGAATATCGACTTTATACCTAAATATAAGAAGGTGGAATTCTTCCAAATGCACTGCCGTTATGGCTTTATATCCACTTCAGTAAGATGAAGAAGTTAATTAACATAAATAAGTAAAAAAAATGATTTGAAGAAACTCAATATCGATTGCTAAATGTGTATATACAAGAATATCGACTTTATTCCTAAATATAAGAAGGTGGAATTTTTCCAAATGCACTGCCGTTATGGCTTTATATCCACTTCAGTAAGATGAAGAAGGTTAATTAACTAAAAGAAGTGACGGAAATGATTTGAAGAAAATCAATATCGATTGCTTAGTGTGTATATACAAGAATATCGACTTTGTACCTAAATATAAGAAGGTGGAATTCTTCCAAATGCACTGCCGTTATGGCTTTATATCCACTTCAGTAAGATGAAGAAGGTTAATTAACTTAAATAAGTGAAGAAAATGATTGGAAGAAACTCAATATCGATTGCTAAATGTGTATATACAAGAATATCGACTTTATACCTAAATATAAGAAGGTGGAATTCTTCCAAATGCACTGCCGTTATGGCTTTATATCCACTTCAGTAAGATGAAGAAGGTTAATTAACTTAAATAAGTGAAGTAAATGATTTGAAGAAACTCAATATCGATTGCTAAATGTGTATATACAAGAATATCGACTTTATACCTAAATATAAGAAGGTGGAATTCTTCCAAATGCACTGCCGTTATGGCTTTATATCCACTTCAGTAAGATGAAGAAGGTTAATTAACTTAAATAAGTGAAGTAAATGATTTGAAGAAACTCAATATCGATTGCTAAATGTGTATATACAAGAATATCGACTTTATACCTAAATATAAGAAGGTGGAATTCTTCCAAATGCACTGCCGTTATGGCTTTATATCCACTTCAGTAAGATGAAGAAGGTTAATTAACTTAAATAAGTGAAGTAAATGATTGGAAGAAACTCAATATCGATTGCTAAATGTGTATATACAAGAATATCGACTTTATACCTAAATATAAGAAGGTGGAATTCTTCCAAATGCACTGCCGTTATGGCTTTATATCCACTTCAGTAAGATGAAGAAGGTTAATTAACTTAAATAAGTGAAGTAAATGATTTGAAGAAACTCAATATCGATTGCTAAATGTGTATATACAAGAATATCGACTTTATACCTAAATATAAGAAGGTGGAATTCTTCCAAATGCACTGCCGTTATGGCTTTATATCCACTTCAGTAAGATGAAGAAGGTTAATTAACTTAAATAAGTGAAGTAAATGATTTGAAGAAACTCAATATCGATTGCTAAATGTGTATATACAAGAATATCGACTTTATACCTAAATATAAGAAGGTGGAATTCTTCCAAATGCACTGCCGTTATGGCTTTATATCCACTTCAGTAAGATGAAGAAGGTTAATTAACTTAAATAAGTGAAGGAAATGATTTGAAGAAACTCAATATCGATTGCTAAATGTGTATATACAAGAATATCGACTTTATACCTAAATATAAGAAGGTGGAATTCTTCCAAATGCACTGCCGTTATGGCTTTATATCCACTTCAGTAAGATGAAGAAGGTTAATTAACTTAAATAAGTGAAGGAAATGATTTGAAGAAACTCAATATCGATTGCTAAATGTGTATATACAAGAATATCGACTTTATACCTAAATATAAGAAGGTGGAATTCTTCCAAATGCACTGCCGTTATGGCTTTATATCCACTTCAGTAAGATGAAGAAGGTTAATTAACTTAAATAAGTGAAGTAAATGATTGGAAGAAACTCAATATCGATTGCTAAATGTGTATATACAAGAATATCGACTTTATAGCTAAATATAAGAAGGTGGAATTCTTCCAAATGCACTGCCGTTATGGCTTTATATCCACTTCAGTAAGATGAGTAGGTTAATTAACTTAAATAAGTGAAGGAAATGATTTGAAGAAACTCAATATCGATTGCTAAATGTGTATATACAAGAATATCGACTTTATACCTAAATATAAGAAGGTGGAATTCTTCCAAATGCACTGCCGTTATGGCGTTATATCCACTTCAGTAAGATGAAAAAGGTTAATTAACTTAAATAAGTGAAGTAAATGATTTGAAGAAACTCAATATCGATTGCTAAATGTGTATATACAAGAATATCGACTTTGTACCTAAATATAAGAAGGTGGAATTCTTCCAAATGCACTGCCGTTATGGCTTTATATCCACTTCAGTAAGATGAAGAAGGTTAATTAACTTAAATAAGTGAAGTAAATGATTTGAAGAAACTCAATATCGATTGCTAAATGTGTATATACAAGAATATCGACTTTATACCTAAATATAAGAAGGTGGAATTCTTCCAAATGCACTGCCGTTATGGCTTTATATCCACTTCAGTAAGATGAAGAATGTTAATTAACTTAAATAAGTGAAGAAAATGATTTGAAGAAACTCAATATCAATTGCTTAATGTGTATATACAAGAATATCGACTTTGTACCTAAAAATAAGTTTGTGGAATTCTTCCAAAGCCACTGCCGTTATGGCTTTATATCTAATTCAGTAAGATGAAGAAGGTTAATTAACTTAAATAAGTGAAGAAAATGATTTGAAGAAACTCAATATCGATTGCTAAATGTGTATATACAAGAATATCGACTTTGTACCTAAATATAAGAAGGTGGAATTCTTCCAAATGCACTGCCGTTGTGGCGTGATATATCCACTTCAGTAAGATGAAGAAGGTTAATTAACTTAAATAAGTGAAGTAAATGATTGGAAGAAACTCAATATCGATTGCTAGATGTGTATATACAAGAATATCGACTTTGTACCTAAATATAAGAAGGTGGAATTCTTCCAAATGCACTGCCGTTATGGCTTATATCCACTTCAGTAAGATGAAGAAGGTTAATTAACTTAAATAAGTGAAGTAAATGATTGGAAGAAACTCAATATCGATTGCTAGATGTGTATATACAAGAATATCGACTTTATACCTAAATATAAGAAGGTGGAATTCTTCCAAATGCACTGCCGTTATGGCTTTATATCCACTTCAGTAAGATGAAGAAGGTTAATTAACTTAAATAAGTGAAGTAAATGATTGGAAGAAACTCAATATCGATTGCTAAATGTGTATATACAAGAATATCGACTTTATAGCTAAATATAAGAAGGTGGAATTCTTCCAAATGCACTGCCGTTATGGCTTTATATCCACTTCAGTAAGATGAAGAAGGTTAATTAACTTAAATAAGTGAAGAAAATGATTTGAAGAAACTCAATATCGATTGCTAAATGTGTATATACAAGAATATCGACTTTGTACCTAAATATAAGAAGGTGGAATTCTTCCAAATGCACTGCCGTTATGGCGTTATATCCACTTCAGTAAGATGAAGAAGGTTAATTAACTTAAATAAGTGAAGTAAATGATTGGAAGAAACTCAATATCGATTGCTAGATGTGTATATACAAGAATATCGACTTTGTACCTAAATATAAGAAGGTGGAATTCTTCCAAATGCACTGCCGTTATGGCTTTATATCCACTTCAGTAAGATGAAGAAGGTTAATTAACTTAAATAAGTGAAGTAAATGATTGGAAGAAACTCAATATCGATTGCTAAATGTGTATATACAAGAATATCGACTTTATACCTAAATATAAGAAGGTGGAATTCTTCCAAATGCACTGCCGTTATGGCTTTATATCCACTTCAGTAAGATGAAGAATGTTAATTAACTTAAATAAGTGAAGAAAATGATTTGAAGAAACTCAAAATCGATTGCTAAATGTGTATATACAAGAATATCGACTTTGCTCCTAAATATAAGAAGGTGGAATTCTTCCAAATGCACTGCCGTTGTGGCGTTATATCCACTTCAGTAAGATGAAGAAGGTTAATTAACTTAAATAAGTGAAGTAAATGATTGGAAGAAACTCAATATCGATTGCTAGATGTGTATATACAAGAAAATTGACTTTATACCTAAATATAAAGTTTTGGAATTCTTCCAAATGCACTTCCGTTAAGACTTTATGCCAACCTCAGTAAGCTTAAGAAGGTTAATTAACTTAATATAAGAAGGTGCAATTCTTCCAAATGCACTGCCGTTGTGGCGTTATACGCATGTGTATATGCTTCCAGCTCTGAATATCGACTTTATATCCAATTGGCGACCTAAACTGGCGCGCTGTTGTTAACTCGGCTATAAGAAGGTGACATTTAGAAATCCACATCGAATTGCTTCAAATCATTAGCTTCACATATTATAGTTAATTAACCTTCTTCATCTTACTGAAGTTGGCATAAAGCCAAAACGGCAATGCATTTGGAAAAATTCCACAATTTCACATTTAGGTATAAAACCGATTTTCTTGCATATACACATTTAGAAATCCACAACGAATTGCTTCAAATCATTAGTTTCACATATTAAAGTTAATTAACCTCACCATCTTACTCAAGATGTCATAAAGCCATAACGGCAGTGCATTTGGAAAAATTCTACATTTTTACATTTACGTATAAAACCGATTTTCTTGCATATACACACTTAGAAATCCACATCGAATTGCTTCAAATCATTAACTTAACATATTAAAGTTAGTTAATCTTCTTCATCTTACCAAAGTTACATAAAGCCATAACGCCAGTGTATTTGAAAAAAGTCCACAATTTTTATTTAGGTATAAAACCGAATTTCTTGCATATACACATTTAGAAACCCACATGGAATTCTTCAAATCATTAGCTTCACATAATAAAGTAAATTAACCCTCACCATCTTACTCAAGGTGACATAAAGCCATAACGGCAGCGCATTTGGAAAAATTCCGCATTTTTACATTTAGGTATAAAACCGATTTTCTTGCATATACACATTTCGAAATCCACATCGAATTGCTTCAAACCATTAGCTTCACACATTATAGTTAATTAACCTTCTTCATCCTACAGAAGTTACATAAAGCCATAACGGCACTGCATTTGGAAAAATACCAGAAATTTACATTTAGGTATAAAACCGATTTTCTTACATATACACATTTAGAAATCCACATCGAATTGCTTCAAATCATTAGCTTCTCATATTTTGGTTAATTAACCTTCTTCATCTTACTAAAGTTGGCATAAAGCCAAAACGGCAATGCATTTGGAAAAATTCCATTTACATTAGGTATAAAACATTTTCTTGCATTATTTAGAAATCCACATCGATTTGCTTCAAATCATTAGCTTCACATATTAAAGTTAATTACCTTCTTCATCTTACTGAAGTTGGCATAAAGCCAAAACGGCAGTGCATTTGGAAAAATTCCACAACTTTACGCTTAGGTATAAAACCGATTTTCTTGCATATAAACATTTAGAAATCCACATCGAATTGCTTCAAATCATTAGCTTCACATATTAAAGTTAATTAACCCTCACCATCTTACTGAAGTTGGCATAAAGCCATAACGGCAGTGCATTTGGAAAAATTCTACAATTTTACATATAGGTATAAAACTGATTTCTTTGCATATACATTTAGAAATCCACATCGAATTGCTTCAAATCATTAGCTTCACATATGAAAGTTAATTAACCTTCTTCATCTTACTGAAGTTGGCACAAAGCCAAAACGGCAGTGCATTTGGAAAAATTGCACATTTTTACATTTAGGTATAAAACCGATTTTCTTGCATATACACATTTCGAAATCCAC
>NW_026093162.1:0-3884 GCF_024586455.1 Bactrocera neohumeralis | reverse complement strand
TTAAAAGAGCATATAAAGGGCGAAAAAATATGTTTACATTTTATCCCAACCGCCGTTTTGATGTTTTTGGGAGTTGTCATGGAGTTGTCATAGCCAAAGGGGCAGTGAATGGCAACCAATCTTCTTTAAAGGTGAAGAATCGATTTTTTGATAAATACACATTAAGCAATCGATATCAAGTTGCGTAAAAATATGAATTTTACATATTTCTGATAATTAGCCGTTTTGATGTTATTGGAGGTCATGAGTGTGAACCATAACACAGTGTTTTTGGGAGCAATTTCAAATTTTATTTTAAAAGGTGTAGAACGGTTTTTTAGTAAACACAAAAAACGATTTTTGCTAAAAATATAATTTTTTATTTTTGCAAACCCGGGTTTTATGTTAGGGGGTTGTCATGATTTCCCGAAAAAGCGAAGGTATATGGAACAATTCACAAGCTTAAAAAAGGTGAATCAATTTTTGTACTAGTTTAAACAACGATATCGTTGCTAAAAAATATAAAATTTACATATTTTTGAATTTAAATCGTTGGTAAAAATATGAATTTTATATTTCAACTCCCCTTTTTGAGTTATTGGGTTGTCAGGGGGTTTCCTAAGCAATAGGGACAGTGTTTGGGAACAATTTCTTTTTTTTGGGTGAATCGGTTTCGATACATACGCATTAACTGATATCAAGATGCGAAAAAATATGAACCATTTTTTGTAACCTCCCCTTCGACTTATTGATTTTAGAGTTGTCGTATCCCTAGCGACGTGTTTTTGGGAGCAATTTCACAATCTTATTTTAAAGGGTTTACAATCGTTTTTTTATACATTTTAAAAGGTCGATATAAATTGCTAAAAAATAAAACTTTACATATTTATGTAATCGCCGTTTTGATGTTATTGGATTTGTCATGGAGTTGTCGTATAGCCATAGCGACAGTGTATTTGGAGCAATTTCACAATCTTATATTAAGGTGTAGAATCCATTTTTTAGTACACTCACATTAAGCAATCGATATCAGGATGCGTAAAAATATGAACTATACATATTTCTGTTAATTAGCCGTGTTGATGTTCTTGGAGCTTTCATAGAGTTGTCGTATAGCCATAACGACAGTGTCTTTGGAGCAATTTCACAATCTTAAGTTAAGGTGTAGAATCGATTTTTCGATACATACACATTAAGCAATCGATATCAAGTTGCGTAAATATATGAACTTTACATATTTATGCTAACTAGCCCTTTTGATGTTATTGGACTTGTCATAGAGTTGTCCCACAGCAATAGCGACAGTGCATTTGGAATAACTTAACAATCCTAAATTAAGATGTAAAATTGATTTTTGGCACATACAATATTATGCTATCGATATCAGGTATGTAAAATATGAACTTACATATTTATGCTGAATTGAAGCCGTTTTGATGTTTTTGGGAGTTGTCATGAGTTGTCCTACAGCAATAGCGACAGTGTATTGGAAAACTTCAAAGTTTATATTAAGGTGTAGAATGGGTTTTTGGGTTACCCCATTCCCAATCGATATAAATTTAAAAAAAATTTGGCGTAAAAATATGAACTTTCTTATTTATCCCAATCCCCTTTTTCGACGTTAGGAGTTTCATAGGGTCGTACGCCACAGCGACAGGTTTTTGGAGAAATTTCAAAATTTAATTAAGGTGTACAATCGTTTTTTTTAAAAATACTGGTTTAAAAATATATCAAGTTGCTTTAAAAAAGAATTTTTAATTTCCCAATCCCCGTTTTGATGTTATTGAGTTGCATGGAGTTGTGGGAAGCCAAAAGACAGGGGTTTTTGGAAAAAATTTAAATTTATATTAAGGTGTAGAATCAAATTTTTGAACATCGCTTTAAAACAATCGATATCAAGTTGCAAAAATATGAACTTTAAAATTTTAAAAAATAGTTTTAAAAAGAATGGTTTTCCTTTTGGATTTTACCAAAGTTTTCGTATAGCCAAAACGACGGGTGTTTTTGGAGAATTTTTCAAAATCTTCTTAAGGTTTTAAATCGTTTTTTGGATACATCCTTTAACAATCGATATCGTTGCGAAAAAATATGAACTTTACATATTTATGCTAACTAGTAGTTTTGATATTATGGGAGTTGTCATAGAGTTGTCGTATAGCCATAACGACAGTGTATTTGAAACAACTTCACAATCTTAAGCAATCGATATCAAGTTGCGTAAAAATATGAATTTTACATATTTATGCAAATTTTCCCTTTTCGATGTTATTGGATTTTCATGAGTTGCCCCACAGCAAAAGGGGAAACAGGAAAGGAAAAACCCCTTTCGTTTAAAGGTGAAACCCGGTTTTCGAAACCATAACGATTAAGGGCAAAATTAAAATTTATAAAGTTGCGTAAAAAATGAACTTTACATATTTATGCTAACTAGCCGTTTTGATGTTATTGGAGCTTTCATAGAGTTGTCGTATAGCCATAGCGACAGTGTATTTGGAGCAATTTCACAATCTTATATTAAGGTGTACAATCGATTTTTTGATACATGCGCATTAAGAAATGATACGTTGCGAAAAAAATATGAACTTAAAAAATTACCCCAATTTTCCCCTTTTTTGATGTTATTGAGTTGAAAGAGTTGTCGTTTTTACCAAACAAAGGTATTTGGAGCAATTTCACAATCTTAATTGGGGTAAAATTTGATTTTTTTTTACATACGCATTAAGCAATGGGATATAAAGGGCAAAAAAATTTATGAACTTTCCATTTTATTTGCCTTTTTGATGTTATTGGATTTGTCATAAGTTGCCCTTTACAGAAAAAGGGAAGTGTTTTGGAACAACTTCACAATTATATTAAGGTGTAGAATCGAATTTTTGTACATACACATTAAGCAGTCGATATCAAGTTGCGTAAAAATATGAACTTTACATATTTATGCTAACTCCCCCTTTTATTTATTGAGTTTTAAAGAGTTGTCCACAGCAATAGCGACAGTGTAAAATGGGAACAACTTCACAAGCTTATTTAAGGTGAAAGGAAGGGTTTTTATAGTACCCATTAAGCAATCGATATCAAGTTGCGAAAAAAATATGAATTTTTCATTTTTATGCAAACCCCCCTTTTTTGAGTTATTGGAGTTTAAGAGTTGCCCTAAGCCTTTAACGGGAGGAAAAATTTTCGCGTTTATTTTAAGGGTAAACCCTTTTTTTAAACATCCATTAAGCAATCGATATCAAGTTGCGTTAGGGAACCCTTTCATATTTACCCAATCCCCTTTTTTGATTTTATTGAGGTCATAGAGTTGTCCCCTAAAAGCATAGGTTTTTGGGACAATTTCCAATTTTAATAAAAAGGGGGGTAAAGGGATTTTTTTTTCCCATTAAGAAATTGATTTCGTTGCGAAAAATAGAATTTTACATTTTTTATGCTAACTAGGTTTTGATTTTTTGGATTTTAATCAGTTTTTTCCCACAATAGCGACAGTGTTTTTTAAATTTTTTTCCCACAACTTTTGGTGGAATTTTTTTATAATACCTTTAAAAACCAATGGGATATCAAGATGGCGAAAAAATATGAACTTTTATTTTTTAAAGCCGTTTGAGTTTTGGAAAGTTTTATAGAGTTGTTTGGGGGCCTAACGACAGTGTTTTGGAGAACCAAAATTTTTAATTAAAGGTGTAAATCGTTTTTTTGATAAATCCATTTACAACCGATATAAAGGGTTGCGAAAAATATGAACTTTTCATATTTTTAAACCCTGCCGTTTTGATGTTTTTGGGAGTTTTAAAGAGTTGTGGGTAAAATTTAAGCGACAGTTTTTATTTAAAATTTCGCAATCTAATATTAAGGTGTAGAAGGGTTTTTTAGAAAAAATTAAAATTTTTTTAAAAGGAAAAATAAAATTT
>NW_026093161.1:0-5260 GCF_024586455.1 Bactrocera neohumeralis | reverse complement strand
AGTTTTGAGAAAAAAGGTTCTGCGGAATATTTATGGCCCTCGCCGCAGGAGGGACGTGGCTTAAAAATAACCACAGTTGACAGCAATTGAAAGCGGCTGCACGGCTATTTGTCATCCATATCGAAAAATCCTCCAGCGGTATTCGACGCAGTACCCGCCGGGGGAAAGCAGAGGAAGAAAAAATTCACTCCGTTGGAATATCGGGGGAAAGGCCCTCCCAATTTGAAATTTGTTTTGGGCCCAAAATTGTTAAAAAAAAACGATTAGCGCGCTAAGCGTAAACGGCGTCTACCAAAAAGAAGAAGAGGGAATTTAAAAACTCAATATTACGGATAAAATATTATGCTTTCAAAAAAAGAGATGGTAAAAAAATTTTGGTAAAAACATTTTCAATAAATAAAATTTTTTATGACGTAAAGGCAAAACATAAGGGATCAACAGTCCCGCAAGACTTGTTCGTGAATAAAAATGCGGCGGCAAACGATAAAGGATAGAGGGAAATATGTCAGCTCGTACTTGCGGGTGTGTGTTTTTTCTGATCGTGCACGCGCTAAAACTACATTTCTTTGAGTCCAAATAAATTTGTTTTCCTCTAAGCCCACCCGAGCGAAAACTTAAAAACAAAAATAAATTGAGACGAACTTCGGGGGGGTTCAAAGATTGTTTATCGCCACATGCGGAGGTTCATTCATTTAATTCCAAGCACAAGAGATTGAGAAGATTGGGAAGGGAAAAGACCCCCTTCGCAAAATGCATGGAAAAATTTGGGTAAACATTTTGTTTGTTATTTACCTTCTCCAATATTGCCCAATTGCTGAAGCGGATTTGTTTCACTGCTTTTGTTTAACTGACGAACGTAAATTTACAAAATTGTTGGCTTTTAGGGTGGGGTTTAAAATGGGAAAGTCAACTATTTTGTAAGCATTCTTCTTCTTCTTTCAATTGGGGGACACCTTAGCGATTATAGCCGAGTTAACAAAACGCGCCAGTATTTTTTTTTGGTCCCTCCACTTTGGTCCTTCCAACGGAGGGGTCTTCCCCTTTTCCTTTTTCTTTCCCCGGGGGGTACCTAATACTTTCAGTGCTGGGTGTTTTCGTCCATCCCGACAAATAACCCGCGGGCCCCTGAATTTGGGGTCAAGCGTCATAATCTCAGTCATCGTTCCATCGAATGGAATTGCCGGGCCAAGCGCAAAGGACCAAAATCTTTCAGAACCTTTTTTTCGATAATCGTAACGTCGACCCATCGGTTGTTATCGCCAAGCCTCGCACTATATAGCGGCCAATTTTTAAAAAGAGTTTTGGGTTTTTTTTTTGTCAGAGGACTTTTTTTCAAGCCTACCAGTCCAAAAAGGCACCAGTTCAAACCTGCTTTTTTCGGACATTGTTGTTTGAAACCCCGGCCAAAAACAAATTATTTACAACCAAAGTTAGACTCCCCGGGTGACGGAGACCCGAATCGTGAGTGCGAGATATTTGTTTGATGACAAAAATATTTCGTCTTGCGCCGTTCACGCCAGCCCCATTTTCGGGGCCCTGTCCAGCGTGGAGAAAGCAGAAACAACGGGGGGGGGGTTTAACCGATGATATCTACCGGGAAACGCAGTAACTGACCCTTATAAAGAGGGTACATTTTTTAGTTCGCGCTCGAACTATTTTCCAGAAAGGGAAGAAGTCGCACGATAGGGTTGCCTTGCGAAACCCCCCTTTTGGGTATCAAACGGTGGGGAAGACCTTTCCCCGACCCCGACGAAGTTTTCCGGTTGCTCGACGCCAGAGAAACCCGTATTATATTGGGGAACAAATTCAGACATCGGGGGTAAAGGGCGCCCTTTCGGGTCAAACAGCTTTAAAACGATGAAGAGGGGGGGTTTTCGATTCCCCTTTTACGGTTTTTTCCCAAGAGGGCGGAAAATATCGGGCGGTTGTTGATTTCCGGTTTAAAGCCACACTGATAAAGCCCAATCAGTTTGTTGACGGTGGGCTTTAATCTTTCACACAATACGCTCGATAGAACCTCAAATGCGATGTTGAGGAGGCTTATCCCATTTTCGCGATTGTGGGTCTCTTTTTGGGGTTGGGGGAGCAATTAAAATTTTAATGGTTGGGGTGCTTTTTCGACCACATTTTGATTTTCCCCCGGTTTTTCCCAAAAAAAGAACCCAGAATCAAGAATTTGCATCGGGCAAGATTCTAAAGAATGGATCCCAAAAACCCTAAACGCAAGAAATCATATGAATACCTATCCAACAAATCAACACCAAAGCCGAATATAAAGACTTTCAAATAATGTTTTGAGGTAAAAGGTTATGTGTTAACCCAAAACCCCGGGGTGAAAACATTAATGGGGAAAAAAACCGACAAAACTCATCCAAAGGGTTTAGCCAAAAAAAGGCTCGATATTTTTTAGACACGAGTCAAAAAATTTTCCCAACATGAAAACCCCGACCTATATTGAAAACATGAAACCAAGGGTTTTAATAAAAAGTTTTTTTTAAATAAACAAAAACTTTTGAATATCGGAATTTCATTCCTGGGAATAATTATTTACGTAGGGACTTGTTTTTTTTGCATGGCCACCACGGCCGCCTTGAAATTTCCCGACCTAAACCCCAAATTTTTTGATTTTTTACGAAGTTCATTAATCGTCGCTGACTTGTGGGGAATAAACTTACGGATTCATAGTCTAACCGCAAATCGCAGAGGGGACCAATAGACGGGTCCATTTTTTTAATCCGTTCCCAAAACGGTTTTTTGAAAAAATATTTAGTTCCCAGGGTTTTTGCCCCCGAAAAAAAGTCCGTCCATATCACCCAATTCAGGCCAAAAATATTCGGTTATCAGACGGCGCGATTTCATTCCCCCAACCGTTGATCATTGGGTGAAGTACCCAAAAGGGCCCCATAAACCGCACCAAATCATTTTTTTGGGGTGCAATGGGATCCGGGAAATACGGGATTGCGCCTAACAAAGCCGAATTTTATTTGACGAAAAATTCCCCAGAAATGAGATCATCAAGAATTTTTATGAAAAAACCGGATCATTTTCAATTTGTGCCAGCCCAATTCACAAAAAAATACAACGATTCTGGTAGCGCGGGTTTTAGTTTTGCGTTAATTTGATTTGCGGGCGCAGGCCAAGACTTTTTCAAAAAAATTAACAATATCACAGAAAAAGCCCCAAAGCTTTGGAAAAGCCGGGAGAGACGTTTTTACTTACTAATTGATATTAGGCCCCAGAAAATTTTTTCGATACCGGGAATTTTCCCTTGTCGCATGGCCGGGAACATTTTTGTACGTCCCGGGGACAATCTCAATTGTTGATCTGACGGGACGATTAGGGAAACCAAAAATTGGGACAACCTTTTTGTTGGGGAGAAAAAAACCAAAATGGTTTTAAGAAAGCAATTTCACCCCAAAAATTATGCAGATTAACTGCCATCTTACAGATATTTAGAAGTAGCATAAAAAAATTTCAAACGGGAACATAAATAATAACTTCCACCATCCAGTTTTTGTTTTTTGAAATTATAGTAGAAAAATGTGTTAATACCACAGAAAAAATACACAAAATATTTAAATAATTGATTACCCAACATTTGCTTGATAAGCATTTAAGAAAGCTGAAAAAAAAACAAAAAACAAATCATGAAGATAAATGGTAATTAAATAAAACACGCACACACAAAAACGTTAACTGGGGAGACACGGCAAGATTGATGAAATCGAGGAAAACATATTAAATAGAACGTTTTTGGTAGCCCGATTAATGAACCCCAGAAACCAGTGAATAATGGATTATGAAGATTTTTAATCGTCCAAAAAGCGTCTTTATAAGTTATTAAGGTATGTACATGAATATATGTAAAATTTTACTTTTAATGATTGAAAAACATCATATTTTTCGAGCTCGCTGTCATAAAAAAATAAATTTTTTAGGGATGAGATTCAAAGAAATAAAATTGACGTTTATTTAAGGGAAAAGACTTTTTTAAGGTCGAAATTTTTGATTTCACGCAGTTCACCATATTTTAGCTTAATTCAATCACCTGTCGCCCGATATTACAGAAATTATGGACGGGAAAAAAAGGGGGTTTAAACGCTCCGATATATGCCTTGTTGTAGTCCTTTTTTTGGGAAAAAAAAACACCAAGCAAGTCAAAAAAACCCGTTGTAAAAAAAACCGGGGTCATATTCCCCATAAAAGGGGGGAAAAAGAAACAGGGGGGTTTCCCCTGCAACCATCCTAAAAACAAAAACTAAAAACAAAATGGCAGACAGGGTTATATACAGTTAGATTTTCAAAAAATTTTTTTTCTTTTTAATACATATATATCTGAGAAAAACACACAAAATTTGTGATCCACGAATATTTTGAAGTATAGAAAAAGGAAGCCGCCACATAAATTTTTAAAAATTTAAACCTTTTTTCAAAGGTGTTTTGTTGGGTTTTGAAAAAAGGTGCCGATCGGGCTGAAATTTTACACGTTTTAAAATTTTTTAAAAATGAAGGATTTCCCCTCCCAGAAAATTTTTATTTTTTTAAAAAATTAAAGTCCCAATTTCGGCGAAAAACGAACCTGCCACCCGAAAATTTTTTTTTTTTTTCATTTTCGATCAACACTTGGGTTATTTTTAATTAAATTTATTTGGGTTTTTTTTTGAATGATCCAGTCCAGAGATACCTCACCGCAAAAGGCTTTTTTTCGGACCTCGAAAAATTTGGGAATATAACGTTCAAAAATTATTTTTTAAAAAAAAAGGAATATAGAAGGGTTTTAAATAACCCGGTTTAAAACAAAAACCAAATAGTTTCTTTGACAAAAAAATTTTTAAAAAGCCTTTTTTTGACCCCCAACTGTATATAACCCCCCAAAATCTCACTAGTTAGGTTATTCAAGCACACAAAAACATTTAATGGATCAGTCCGTTTAAAATCATCTGAGACGAGAATAAGTGGAGAAGAAAAAAAAGGCAGACCCGTTTACCGGTTGGGGGAAACCAGAAAAATTTTCCAAATGTCGACTTTTTTTTTGGTATTTGAATGGTCTGGAGGAGCACCCCAGGTTTAACTTTAACAAGGATACCACAAGGTAGTTTTTATGGTGGAAGACCAAAAAAAATATTAGGGAAAAGGGAATTTTTTTAATATTTGATACAAGAGACATTCAAAGATCCATCTTCAGAAAATTGGAAAAGGGATTTCTTAAATTTACCCCAAGGGGGAATGATAAGCATGGAACATTATTTTTTTGGGCAGA
>NW_026093160.1:0-6243 GCF_024586455.1 Bactrocera neohumeralis | reverse complement strand
TAATATCACTAATGGAATTCGAATTTGTATGGTTTGCAGACGTATGTTGTTGAATTTGACCTTTGGTTATGCTGGCAAATGAGGGTTTTCCAGATTGCTGGCTTACATTAGTAACTTCCTTCTGAGGAGAAGTAGAAGCGGTTGCACTTATGCGTTTTGGTTGTTGGTGATGCTCTTTATTTTTCTCGGTCGCGTTTTTAATTTCTTGGAAGTTCTTTTGCCACTTCACATCCCCTATAGTTCACAGGTGATTCTGATTGCAGTTGCAACATTTTGGCGGTAGTTCGGCAGGTTTTTGTGCAACTTAGACTTGTTCTTCAGGCATACTTCACACCGGTGGTTTTACAGTAATTTGTTGTGTGACCGAATGCCTGACAGGACTTACACTGCGGTACAAGATTCGATGGCTTGATGGGTTCGAGTTTGACGACAGAGTTTAAAATATGTTTGATTTCATAAATTTTCTTTATGTTCTCCGTGGACTTGAAGCAAACGAAAAACATATTTAATGGATTTTTGTTTTGTATTGAAAGTTTATTTATGACTTTTGTAACTTTAAACCCTGCCTTTGAAGATCTGAGACAATGCTTTCCGGCTCATATGAGTGATGAAGGTCTTTAACCATTACGCGTATATCCCGCGAATGCTTGTTCTCGTACGAGTACCAGGAAATTTGCGATTCGTTAAATTTACTTCTAGGTATTCTATAATCTGAACTGTCAGAAAGGTATATTTTACATGAACTTTGGTCAATGAGCTTAAGTGTGTAAATTTTTAACTTCTGCGTTTATCAAAGAACGCATTAAGGGTTGATTAAAATTTTCTGATATTATGATTGATTTTTTATTGATATTATTTATTATATATGGGTATTGCATACCAAATCGACCACTTTGAACCCGACCCCTTTAGATTTCGCTGAAACTTATCCATTCTTTTCTACCATTTGAAAAACATTTTGAGAATTTTTCAAAATTTTTTGTCCAACTTCAAAAATGATATGAATTTTTAAAAAAAATGGCTTTTTTTATTTTCAAATAGCCATAACTTTTGTAGAAATTGACTTTTGGGCACCTTTTTTTTAATTTTTGTTTTTTAATGAACTTTTCGAAAAATACACGAAAAAATTTAACACGATCTATTATATAAAATAATCGGTTTTTTTAAGTAAAATCGTCAGTTTTGGGAAGTTCGCCTTTTTTTTTCCTCAAAAAAAGCTTCAATTAATTTGACAACTATTCCTGCTAATCCCGGAGTGGGTAAGTTATTTATGAAATCAATTGGCTTCTTTTTTGTCGTAGAATGTATTATTATTCGCAGTTATTACTTTGAATACTTTCCCTTTCAGATTGCCGTTGTTATTTGCATCGGCATTAAAAATGTGTTCGTTCAAAGTTAAGTGTAATCTTTCAACATCTGCGCTACCTGTTTTATTATAAGTGGTCGTTAGGTGTGCCAAAAACATTATTATACTCTCGCAACAAAGTTGCTAAAGAGAGTATTATAGCTTTGTTCACATAACGGTTGTTTGTAAGTCCTAAAATTAAAAGAGTCAGATATAGGGTTATGTATACCAAAGTAATCAGGGTGACGAGTAGAGTTGAAATCCGGATGTCTGTCTGTCCGTCCGTCCGTGCAAGCTGTAACTTGAGTAAAAACTGAGATATCATGATGAAACTTGGTACACGTATTTCTTGGCTCCATAAGAAGGTTAAGTTCGAAAATGGGGCAAAATCGGCCAACTGCCACGCCCACAAAATGGCGAAAACCGAAAACATATAAAGTGTCATAACTAAGCCATAAATAAAGATATTAAAGTGAAATTTGGCACAAAGGATCGCATTAGGGAGGGGCATATTTGGACGTAATTTTTTTTGGAAAAGTGGGCGTGGCCCCGCCCCCTACTAAGTTTTTTGTACATATCTCGGAAACTACTTTAGCTATGTCAACCAAACTCTATAGACTCCTTTCCTTCAGGCATTTCCATATACAGTTCAAAAATGGAGGAAATCGGATAATAACCACGTCCACCTCCCATACAAAGGTTATGTTGAAAATCACTAAAAGTGCGTTAAACGACTAACAAAAAACGTCAGAAACACTAAATTTTACGAAAGAAATGGCAGAAGGAAGCTGCACCCAGGCTTTTTTAAAAATTGAAAATGGGTGTGGCGTCGCCCACTTATGGACCAAAAACCATATCTCAGGAACTACTCGACCGATTTCAATGCAATTCGGTATATAATATTTTCTTAACACCCTGATGACATGTACGAATATGGGTGAAATCGGTTCACAACCACGCCTTCTTCCAATATAACGCTATTTTGAATTCCATCTGATGCCTTCTCTGTATAATATATACATTAGAACCAATGATGATAGCGGAATAAAACTTTACACAAATACGGTATTTGAGTATTTGTATTTGAGGTATCCCTTGTGGAAAAATTGTCGTGATCGGACTATAACTTTTCAAGGTCCCTGATATCGAACACGAAGAACTCAGTGCCTAACCTAACCTAACCTAATTTTTCACCGAAAATATCGGTAAATCTCTCAGATATTTTCATGTAATTCAAAGGGCATCATTTTTATACTCTCACGCAATAAAGTTGCTAATAACGGTATCTCGATTATCACTTTATCATGCGAGAGTATAAAATGTTCGTTGACACCCGAACTCAGCTCTTCCTTACTTGTTTTTCTTTGATGTATTATTTTCTTTTGTTATTGATTGCCTTTGCGCTCTTTGAATTATAAGTTGATTTTTATATATATTGATTGCATTTTCTGTTATTTTTATGAAGTATGTACTATCCGTTTCTGCACTATGTACTGTATCTATGTCGTCATCATTGAATATTTCATTTAGATTCAATTCTAGCATATTGTTATTTTCATAATTTAGTCTGCTTAGACCATCTGCAATTACATTTTCTTTACCTTTTATGTATAAAATGTCGAAATCAAATTCATTGAGTTTAATTTTCCACCTTTGGAGTTTAGCATTTGGTTCTTTTAAGTTGTTCAGCCAAACTAAGGTCTATGATCAGTTTTAATAACAAAGTGTCGGCCAAATAAGTACAGACGGAAATATTTCGTTGCCCAAACTATTGCGAGTAACTCTTTTTCTATCGTGCTGTATTTTTTTTCATGCCCATTCAGGGTACGACTGGCACATGAACTTGTTCTGTTATCTTGCATAAGGGCTGCTCCTAGAGCAAAAATTACTAGCATCTGTACAAGAGTAAAAGTTTTTGTGAAATCTGGGTGGATTAAAATGGGGTAATTTTTTATCAACATTTTTAATTTAAAGAACGAATCTTTGTAATCTTTATCATTTGTGTTAATTTTTAAGCCCTTTTTAAATATTTTATTAAATGGTATGCTATTTTTAGAGTAATTTTAATGAACCTCCTGTAGTATCCCGTAATACCTAAAATGCTTTTATTTCCTTAACGATGAAAACCTTTGGCTAAATCGAGAGTTGAAAAATATTGGCATAAACTGGAATATCATTTTTGGTTATTATTCTATGTTTTGTTGAACTTGTAAATGTTAAATTATCATCTTCGTTGTAAAATACGCTTTTATATTTATCTTTATCGTTTAAGTATATTTATAAGTCTAAGTTCTTGTTAAAAATTACATTCCCGGAATTCACATATGATTTCTTTTTCGTTAAATTCTTTAAATATTGGGAATCTGCAAAGTTTCTTAACTTCCGTTTTCTTCCCATTACTGTGACTTGCATCTACTTCCATCTTCCATTTCGGGTTACAAAACATTTTCGTTGATCAAACTGAACTCTGCTCCAGTGTCAATGATGAAATATAACTTTCTTATGTGTGTATCTATTATTATATAGGGTAATTGTTTTGTGGATCCCACTGAAAATTTGTATTTGTATTGCCAATATCCATAGGTTCTGGTTTATTGCGATTTGATATTGCGGACCGATTATAATTTCCTGATTGGTTGTAATTCCGCGTTTGACTCCCGTCTCTTTGTTGATTAAAGTTTCTCTGTGGATTGAAATTTCCCTGTTGGTTATAATTTGTGTTTGTTGTCGGGTTTGACATTCTAGTTTGGGTGGTCCGTTGCCACTGTTATTGTTATTACCTACATTCCTTGGGACATAGCCACAGTTATACCTGTTTTGTGGCATATAATTGTTGTTATTGTTATTTTCGTTTCTTGGGACATAGCCACCGTTATACCTGTTTTGTGGCATATAATTGTTATATCTATTATAACTACTGTTATAAGTGGGGATATTATTTGGATTTTGGTTTGGTCTGGAAAATATTCTATTATTAACGTTATCGCTAAAATATGTCTTCAATTTGCTTAATAAAGTCTGTTAATTGGTTCGGATCTCGTCCATCAAATTCTGCAATTCCATTGATACAGTTCAAATGAGTTGAAAAAAATGGTATGGTGGATGCTTCCATTTTGAGGGTGCTAGTAAACACCCAGCCATATATATACATATGACTCACTTAGCAACAAGCCAATACCACATCACGCATATACAACGCGATCAGCACACAAACACATGGAGGGACATCATCATACAAGAATGTACACTACCACGTGACCAACAAGTAAACAAGCATAAAACCATCCAAGATAACACGCCACCGGAATTATAGCCAATTAGAAGCGGACACGAGTTGACTGCACTACTATAAAAGAGTGACGCGCATACAATTCTTGTTCTCAGTTTGAATATAATCTTAGGCATAGCCAGTAATATATTATTGTTCATTGTGTAAACATATAATACATATATATTATATACTATAATAGCTTTTACCCGCGACTTCGTCCACATACATTTTTTCGTTTTCTCTCGGCTGTAAGTCCCCTGCAACAATGTCCCACTATCGTGTTCCGGTCCTCAATTGCGCGTGACGTTCGGCATCTAAAACTCGACGTGTCTGAGTCTGTTCCACTGTCTCAGAAGCTCTTTGAGATGCGTGGCGTTCAGCATCCAGGATCTGACGGGCCTGAGTCTGCGTAAGCGTCTCAGAGCCCTTTAAGAAGCGTGGCGCTGAGAATCTAACATCTGACGCGTCTGAGTCTGCTCTTCAGATTCTCTGCTTCTGGCAACTTTTGCAGTTCGAGCTCTGCTAGAACTACGACTTAGATTGGATTTACGTTTGCGTTAATTAAAGATTTTTGAATCGGTAGTTTTAAAAACTACAACATAAGACAATTTTTATAAAAACTTCGATAAAGCAAACCCTTATACTTAAAACCTAAATATCTAAATCAATCAATAATAACGTATTGAACCTAAACATTCTATGTTCAAATAAATTGAACAGGCTTATCTGCGCCAATGCTGAGGCAGTACAAAGCAAATACATAAACAGACACATACTTAAGGGGTCCCGGTGGTCTAGAATTTTCAAAAAATCGATTTTTTTTTTGGTTGGTTCGAAAGTATAGTCCTTTAAGAATATACTGTAAAATTTTTGGATGGATATTCACATTATTTTAGCTTCTATAACCGTTTCAGCAGGTAGCGCGAGAAATGAAATAGGTTGAGTTAAAAGCTTAAGCTTTGACTTCCTTCTTTATTCAGGTGAATCTTAAGACTAACTTACTTTACATTTCTTATTACTTAGTTTACCTACTACTTATCCTAATGCTAACTGTACTAACATTTTTTATTAGTTCTCCTAATATTAGGATTAACTGTTTTATCATCCCATATTAGCTTGTTTACTCGTATGTATATATTTATGAATATATATGTGGGATGGTATCCCTGGTAGAAAGGGAAAATAAGGAAAAGGGACAACACAGAAATGACTTAGCGTGGGTTGCTCCGATTACGATGAGCAAAAAGAAACAGAGTCAGAAGTCAGCCGCTAAGCAAATCGGACGTGCGCAGCAAATAGAAAAACGGTCGTAGAGTGAAATTGTAATTTAAAGCAAAGGTGTCGAACTGTACATTGTAACTAAGAGTGGAATAATAAAGATTTTTGTAACTAAACTGCAAATTGTAAATTTCAACTAAAAGTGAACTAATAAAGATTTTCTGAAACTAAGAGTGGAATAATAAAGATTTTTGTAACTAAACTGCTGCAAATTGAACTAATAAAGATTTTCGGGAACTAAAAGTGGATGAAAAGGAAGGTATTTGGAATTATAGGATTGAGGGTGACGAACCCACAAATTGGTGTCAGAGTGGGATAGGAAAGTGCGGTTTTTCCTTTTCAAGAAAAA
>NW_026093159.1:0-7210 GCF_024586455.1 Bactrocera neohumeralis | reverse complement strand
TTAACCTTTTTTTTTAAAAAGCCTAAAAAAGAAAAAATCAAATTTTTTAAAAACATAAAGGGGCATATTGACTTTCAAACCTTTTTTGGCCATTTTTTTAAATTTTGGATCGCAGAAATGTTCCAAAGGGTTGTGATTGGATTAGATATATATTTAATTTTTGTTTTTTTCATTTTTTAACCAAAAAAATACCAAATTTTTTTTGGATTTTTTATTACGCATTTAAGATTTTCTTTTTTGAAACCTTTTATTCTAAAATATTCCCAATCGTAAAATGGGTGAATACCAAACATCCAAAAATGGGTTTTTTGCCCCCGATTTAAAGGCTTTTTGTCTACAAATTTTGGGAAAGATTTGTACCTTTAAATTTGCAGCCTTATCTTCTGAATTTTTTTACTAAATATACTCTTGCCCAAAAAAAAGTGACATTAAATTTTAAATTGCGCCCCTAAATTTTTGGAATTTTTTTTTTAGGTTGGTAGTACGTCAGTCACATTTTGTCAAATTTCGTCAAAATATTATTAGTTTTAATAAGTTTTTTTTAGTCTAAAAGTGAGTTTTTTTTTTTTTGATTGAAATTTGTTGAGCAAAGAATTTATTAAATTTTGTTTTCGGGAACAATTTCGCGCGGTTTCGTTGAGGGTGGTGGGAAAACCTTTTTTGATGAGGCTATTCTAAAAAAATGGGGGGGAGTTCCGCCGGGCCCTGAACGGCGAAGACGAAAGCGTCCAGGGGGGACCCTCACCAACCGACGAAGTTTTATTCCCCAAATCAAAGATTTGGGTTGAAACCTCGATTAACAATTAGAGACCCTTTCATGAAGTTGGCATATCGAAAAGGGTCCCAATAATTTTGAGGAAATTTTTGGGGCCCCGCGGTCAAATCTTTACCGAAAACATTGATTTTTTTTGGAAAAAGGGTCGCGTTAAGGCGCCCAGGGGTTTATGAAACGCATTATAACGGCGATGAGACTTGGGTCTATGCTTTGACCCAAAAACCGATCAACGAGCAAAGTCCAAGAGGCCCAACAAAAAAAAAGCGCCAAAGTCCCAAAACAAGGTCGTTGCTGTTTTTTTTATCGTGTGTGTGCATTTGAATTCCCCCCAACCGGTCAAACAGTCAAAGAATATTATTTAAAAGTTTGGGCGTTTGCGTAACGCATGCCAAAAACCCGGGAAATTGGGAAAGACATTTTTGGGTTTTTAACACGTAAAAATTTTTCGTAAATCATTTCGCAAAAACAACCCAATCGTTCCGCAACCACCGTATTCACCTGATTGGGGCGTGCGACTGGCTGTTCACCAAGCTCAAAAGACCGCCCGGGGACACTGTTTATACGATAGAGTGAGATTCAAGCCGCAGCGAAGACGGAACCGGAAGGCCATCCCGGAAAGTGATCATAAGAACCAGTGTTTGAACATTGGAAAACTGTTGCAGGCACATTCCATCGGGAGGGGATTACTTGGGCTGGACAAAATTAATTTGGAAGAATAAATGAATTTTCAAAAATAACACAATGTCACTCATTTTGGCACCCACGTATGTCTTCATGGTAGAACAAGATAAATAAGTTACTTCATTCACAAATTAAAAATGTTCTTCCTTTTACTGCCATGGACACATTTTGGGTCTTAGCGAAATGTAGCATGTTTACACTTGTTCATTCACATTTATACGCCAAAGGCACCCATTCTTCGACAGACCTTTCTAAGTGCCTTTGGCCAATATTCTGATGCTATTATGTGGCATTTGTTACGGTTCACTGAAGCCAGAACATCCGCAAAGTTGTTGTTAATACATTGTTAGCTGTTGATGATCTAAGGTATATATGATGTATAGAGTTAGGCCTAAACACTGCCCGCAGGTACACCAGCTGTTATTCGTCATTCGTCAGACATGAATCTCCCACTTCTACCACAACTGTATATTTTTTAACACCCAATGTTTAGTACAACTTAAAGGAGAATGTTTTTTTAGTTTGATAATATTTTTATTGATTCCAATGACAAAAATGTATGAAAATAATCAAAAATTTAGAATCCAGTCACTTTAGCTCGATATGGCCACCTTTTGCCTTGACTGTGGCCCTCAAACGGTCAAAAAACGAGTTGCATGCTGCACGAATGTGAGCTTGTGGTATTTTGGCCCATTCACGTACAATCGCTTTCTTGAGCGCATCCATACTGGTGTATTTTTTAGTCCGCACCTTGCTCTCTAAAATGGACCAGATGGAAAAGCCCATCGGATTTGCGTCTGGTGAATTCGAAAGCCATTGTGTCGACGAAATGAAGCGTGGAACATGATTTTTTAACCACTCTTGGTTAATTCTCGCTTTATATGACGGCGCCGAGTCTTGTTGGAACGTCCATTCTTTCCGGCCGAAGTGTTTACGTGCCCACGGCTCTAAAGCACCTTCCAAAATATTTTCACGATAATAAGTCGCATTTACTTTGACACCAGGCTCGATGAAAACGACTGAGAGCGCCCATCAGCGGTCACGGCAGCCCATACCATCACTTGCGATGGGAAATTACTTCGGGTGGCCATTCGTAGGCTTAAATTCTCGTACGTGCGTTCGGTCAAGTAAACACGGTCATTTTGAGAGTTTATGAATTGCTCAATAGGGAAATTCTTCTCATCAGAAAACACAATGTTCGGAAATTCGCCACGTTCGTGCAAGTGTAACAACTCCTTCGCTCTTTCGAGTCTAACTTTTTTTTGCTGCGGTGTAAGATTGTGTCCTTTTTGGAACTTGTAAGGCTTGACCTTTAGCTCATTTTTCAACAGTCGTTGCATTGAACTTTGCGAAATTTTCAGCTCTTTAGCCATTTGATTGCCACTTCGACGTGGATTTCGTTCAAGTCGAGCCTTCACTTTTCGAATCATCTCAGGTGATGTTGCTTATGACCACCTCCATGGCGTTTTGCGATGCTGCCAGTATCATTGTAACGATTTATAGTGCGATACACAAACATTTTGTTCACTTCGAGATGTTTTAGCTGACGAACAATTGCTGCTTGTGATTTTCCAGCCAAATATAAAGCAATCACACTATTACGTTTAAATTCCATCACGTATAACTTTTTTTTCACACGACACAGACTAAAATGTTTTTGTACGCTTGAAAACAATGGAATGATTTGTTATTGGTGTAAATTTAAGCGCGCTGTCATTAATAGTGTGGTAGTTATAGCAGTTTGAATTTGGTAACACTTCGAGTGGGTAACCCTGTATTGGTTGATGCATTGCGAATATTCTGCGAGGTTCAATTTAAAACAAAAATTGTGCAAATATCTTCAATTTTTAACTACAATAAAAAAGTCTTACGAGCGAACTGTTGGCCGAAAGGACGGTCTTTGTAACATTTTCAGAAATAGCAAAAGGAACTCCACCAAGTATTCATTCACTGATGCTATAGCCTAACTGCTTAATATTAAGATATAAATTGTTGGCAATAACTTCCAGGAAGGAAGGCTAAACATATATAATTCACTGAAAAATATTTAGTAACATTGGTTTTGCTGTTTGGGAACGACACATAGTAATGCATCAGGACTCGTTTCTTATCGTTTGCTTTATATAACCTCCGAAACTTTATAACCAACGGCGTATGTTCTTTTAGAAAATATGTAAGCTTTATAAAAAACATGCATTCACATGATAAAACTCTCTGGAAATGAACGGCTTTAATCCACAAACTTTGATTGGGCTCCCAATCGACTTAACCGCACTGAATTCAGAAAACTCATTAATATTGCAGTGACTATTTTTTCTAACCTATTTTAATATTATTTATAGCGTTCAGGTAGTGAAGGTTTAACAAAAAGTAAGGATCAGTTCTAAAGCATACAACCGACGAAATGAAGACTTCCTAGTATGAAGTTTCAAAAGAAAAATTTATAATATGTTACCTGGTCTACGAAAAGGGAGCTAACGTGCGAAAACTAGTTTCCTGGGAAACAGCTGTTAAAAATAAACAACTCGTTTCGTCAGTTTCTCGTTATCTCATTAATTGTTCTCCTTTCCAGAGGCTTCAAGGACGTCCAGTAAGTGTTGTTTTTGGTCGGAATATTATTATAGTTCATCGCGTAAGTTGCTAGTGTGGAACATTTAAAAAAGTAACACTGAAGAAGTGACGTTTACTCTAATACCGCGCAGCTGCTGTTGTCTTGTTTTCATTCGTCTCTCTTTCCGGATGTGCTGTTATCACATTTGTGTAAGTGTTTCTGTTGATTATCGGCTTCGCATTTCGCATAAAATGAAACATGAAAGTGTAAACACAATGGCTACGACAGACTGCAAACTACATCTGTCAAATATTAAAATACACACGTTCTTATGGGCAGTGTTATTTTGACAGCTGCACGACTACACGACTGCAGGCCGACAGTTGTCGTTCTCGCTAACTTCAATATCCTCCTATTTTTGCCAACGACAGTACGACGACAGTAGAGTTGACAGTAGAATGGAAGATAGAAAGAGCAGGTAGAGTGGTGATGCCACTAATATGTAAAATGTAAAATTATTCACAGCTCTAACAAACTTGATGCTATTTTACAAATAAAAGCATAAAATAGCTATATTATAGCTCTATTATATCATTTGTAATAACAAGTGATAATTTAAAGCAAAAATATTTACCTATTTACTTATTTTTTGCATAAAAAATTTCACTTTGAACAAAATATTAAAATTTCATTGAAGTGAAAGGTATTAGTATGGCCACAACGAAATTGTGTACATACAAAATGGACAACTGCGTTGTTTTGTGTACATGTCGGCCATTGTGTTGTTGTTGCTTCTCAAAATGTACATGTAGTAAGATGAACAACGACGTTTTCAGTTCACTGTCGTGCCGCTGCAGTCTGTCGTAGCCATTGTGTTTACACTTTGAGTGTTGATGAGGAGCTCAGTGCCGTATACGGACAATATTTCCATGAAAAGGATGATGAAAACAATGAAGAGAGCGATTATGATGAAGACGAAGTATGTGTATCTCAGGCAGAAGATGATAACTTTTGTTAAGTTTGGCATGTCTGTTGTTGAAGTAAAGGAGGAGGAGCTGGTAACAAAATTCTGTTAAAACCTATCGATCCTGAAATGCCGAAAGTTATACAACCAGCCGGTTTATCTTTGGAACGTCAGTGGTACATCTATCACAATCTTCGCAGCTTAGTTGAGGATATATCTAAAGTAGATATTGAGGCTCCATTGCCGAAAGATTTGCCATCGAAGAAACGGAAGGCAAAAACTAGTGAAGATGTTCTCAAACCAGACGAGGAACCAGGTCCATCTTCCTCAGGATCAACACGTAAAAAGATCTCAAGGAAAACGACAACAAAGAAAAATACATAAACTACTCATTATTATTAAAATTATATTTTTTCGTATTTTTACTCTTCTTTCTCTACATTTTTAGGGAACTTTCAAACAAGTTATGACTTTTTGGATTCTATTACGTGAAAAAGCATCTCATCTTCCATCCGAATCAACTAAAAAGTGAAAATTGATTTTTGACACCTAAGCCCCTTTCCGTAGACCAGGTCACATATAGAATTTATAAAAAATATGTACATTATAGATAGCCTAGTATTGTCCAAATCTCCACATTCCACAACCCAATTCAACTTCGAATGCAATAAACAAAATTGAAATAAAATTTCTATATTTATACAATATTTATTGACTCACAAACTCTGCTCTTCCTTGCTTATCTCGCCATATGTGATGAAACTCCTTTCATTTTCAATCCGTATTGAGTAAACTTTCATTTAATTTACCACAACTCCAGCTACTTTCTATTAACTTCCATCACAACTTACCAGACGTGTACGTGTTCATAAACAACCCTACCAATATGAGCACATAGCAGGAATACATGTGGAGCGAAGCACAGACACTGCACTTATTGTTTCGAAACTTTTATTGTCGTAGGCTATTAAACTTTTCCCATTAAAGAGCGGCCAGTGTGCCAAATGAAGGCAGATCGAAAGCAACAATCTCTAAATTGCTGACCATCACTATGTCTTATTTGTTAAGTTTAAATGCGTATAACTATTAACCTTAATTGCTGGACAATTTACTTGCCTTGAGACTTATGGCAATTAATGAGAATGGTTATGATGACCACTTAAGCAAACATATGAAAGGAAATGCATAATATTTTAGAGGAAAACTTTACAGATTTAGTAGCAAAAAGATAAAGTGTTGATAAAGATTTCGCAAATATTTACTGGTATAATTATTAAACTAATTTTGCTGGCATATAGTGATTGTGTTGAAAAGTGATGTATTAATCAAAAAGCTTTGTCTCTTCTACAACTATTTAGCATTTGCAAAAAAGCGAGAAATAAGTCAGAAACACAAAGGGTGTAAAACAGAGAATTTAAATTTCTTTTTTATATTACCCTTCATGGGTGCATTCCTTATAGAGTAAAAAAGACGATAAGATTTTTATCTTGATTTTGATCGGTAAAATTGTATGGCAGTTAAATGCCGAAACTATTGGCTTTCGGAAAATGCATAAGTACAGCTTGTACCGCTCGGAGTGCCATGTCGCAGCTGAGAGAAAACAGACTGCCTATCTCGCAACATTACGATCGACCGCAATACGAGCGGGATGGGATAGACACCGTAAGTTAAAGAGGGAAGCGAGACGCATTTGCAGACAGAAAACGAAAGAGGCCGAAATGCGTGAGAATGAAGAGCTTGACAAGCTGGCCGACAGGGGTAATGCTATTCTACGAAAAAATGCGGCAACTTACAGAAGGTTTCAAGACCGGAGCATACTCTTGTAGAACCCCCAAAGGTGATCTAGTGACCGATGCCCAGAGCATACTTAAATTATGGAGGGAACACTTCTGCAGCCTGCTGAATGGCAGTGAACGCACAACGCCAAGAGAAGACGAACCCAATTCCCCAATCGATGACAATAGAGCAAGTATGTGCTACTGTAAAGCCACGAACACATGTGAGCTTACTTCAAACTTAACATGAGATAATTAATCTTACTTCACTCAAACCAACCTTCCTTTCACTTATTTTTTATATAATAAACTTGCGTCGTTTTTAAATCATCAATAAAATTTAATATTTCATTGGCATTTCATTTTATAATTTACAAACATAATATTCAAGCACATAGTAACATTGCAGTTCCAATGCAATTAACAAATGGACTTTGCAAATAAAAGACTTTGCATCAATAGCC
>NW_026093158.1:0-6161 GCF_024586455.1 Bactrocera neohumeralis | reverse complement strand
TTTTTTAGTTTAATAAATTTAAAAGATAGATAAAAATATTACGACTTCAAAGTAATGGCTGTCAGCAATGACGCGGGAACCACGTAACGAGTGCGATGACTGTTTGCTTAAAGACAGCAGATCTTTCGTCTTTCTCTCGTTCACTACCAGACCAATTTGTTTTGCTCCTTTGTCCAGCCTAGAGAAAGAACAACAAAGGGCGTGGTTATATTGCCGATGATATCGATATCATATATCATAGTCGGGCATGTCGGTAATCCATCGACCCCTGCTGCTTTGTTGTTTTTCAGACGGGCAATTGTTATTTGAATTTCTTCGTAGTCGACCAATAGAACCTCTGCTATATCGTCTGCTTCCACTTCCATCCATCAGGCTGGAGAAGTGTTTCCTCTATAATTTCGGTATGTACTATACATTTGTACATTTGTGTTTGTATACCTGTTTATAATTGGCTCTGTAAGTGTTGGTGGTGTTAGTGTATAATAATATAGGTACAATAAGTTACTATGATTATATCCGTTATTTATATGTGAAAACAGAAGGCGCTGCCTGTTACTGCGCAATATTTCGGATTTAATTAAAAAACTTACAATTTTTAGTGTTTTAATTGTCTGCTTTTACTGAATTGTTTACACCTCTTCAAGCTTCATTTTTATATTTTCTCAATTTTTCCCTTTTTAGTTTCAATGAAGACAATGATGGCTTTCAATTGCCGCTGTGAAAATAATCATCCTTTACTTTATCAAGTAATTGTAGTGCAGATGAGCAAATTACATATGCCTCCTGTATAATGAGTTGAAAGCATTGTGTGCATATACTCTTCATTTCCCTTTGACGTCACATATGTATAACTACGCACAAGCGTATTGCTAGCTCTGCGCTGGTATTTTCAGTGCTTATTTTCATGATTTCCAACTGAGGCTACATTATCTACTGAGGGCCGCTAATTTGGCAGATTACGTTCACCTAGTTTTAATGACTCCACTGAGCAGTATGTAGCACAGTTTCGTTGCCTCGCAGTTATGTTTGCAAAGTAAAAAGAAATGAAATGTCTGACTTATTACCACATTAGTGGTATTATATGATGTGTCCGTTTGAGTGAAAGTCAGAAATAATTCGAGTTTAGTCTATTTAATTCCACTTTTTACGAATTGAGACTTTGCGTTGGTGCAACTTATCAGTCAGAAGTGCCTTTTCTAGGATAGAGAAGAAGTTAAGTACTTCTATCTGCATGGAATTTATACACTCTAAGAAAGAAAGAAAAAGAAAGATATTCTTTTTTTATTTATTAACCAATTTATGTTCTCTTCCTCTTCTTCCAATTTATGTTCTCTTATCAACTTATCATGTCGCGACGCCTTCTAGCAAAAATTTACACAAATTTTCAATTACATAATGCAAATGAACTAACGTACTACTGCACAACGAAAATTTGTGGATAGACGCCAATATGCCCAACAGCATGCATTCAAATATTTTCTTTGTTCTTCCAACAAAAAAATACTTTTGCAATCTCATGCAACCTTTTCGGCTGTCAAAGTTTAGCTAAGCAAAGCATACAATACCTGGCTGTTAGAAATTGTAAACAGTTGCTACAAAATGTCTGCAAAACAAACAAGTTTTTTTTACAATCAGCCAGAATACGCAACCAAAATAGAAGGCTGCGAATATTTTTGTTGCGAATTTGCCGCAGTTTTGCATACCATAAAAGATTATTCGAGGAGAATAAGAAAGGCGTAAGGTGACAAATTTTCATTTGTATTGTGTTTCTTATTGAGTAAGCAAAAAAAAAGTGGAAGAGTCTATGGCCTATTCATAACAGGGGCATTGCAAAATACATTTAACACTCTTAAAAGTATCTTATTTTTCACAGCTCCTTTATATAAAATTCTATATTTTCAAAAACCTAACACGTAGCAAGAAGAAGTTTTGTGCCTGCCTGAAAGTGTGCTAAAACACTTTGAAATATTATGTATATTGAAATTGGTGTTATCGGATTACAATACCTCTTATTTGTTTGTGTTAACTTATTTTTGCCGGTTTAGAAAACTGGAATTTCATTTCACGAATAAATGAGATAAATAAATATCATATACTCATATATAATAACGGTATATAAATTACTTATAAATTTATTGCATTCGATTTTTTTTATTTATTTGGCAAACGCACTTGCTTCATGTGTGGAAAGCGTTGCTGCTTACAGGCAGTTGAATTTTGACTAACAAGTAATGCAGAAAAACAACAATAATTATATATGACATTTCCTGATTACCTAAATGTCAAATGGTAGGAGCGGAAAAAGTTCACTGGAGGTTGAAGATAAAAGGTGAGTACCAATGGTTGCCAATAGAAATAAATCATGCAAGTGTATTTGGAAAATTATATTAACATGATGTTTGGGTAAGCTTATTCTACTTTTAAGGCTTTATAAACATTTTACTTTATACGTATGTAAGCACATGCTTACGTTGCTCAAGAAGCAGTTTAACCTGTTGATCAAAAATTTTATTTGGTTTTTGATAGGTAAATATTATACAATACCTATATATTTTCATTTGTATCTATATAAAAAATGCTATTCAGAACAGTCAATGAGTTTTAGAATTATTTTTGTTTCCTCAGCCGTATTTATAATTAAATCTTTACTGATGAGGGTCTGTATATTGCTGTTTATGTCAGTAGTCGATTACGCAAAGGTCTATGGTAAACAAGTAGCTCAAAGTAATAGTTATATTTTCACTGCCATTCAGCAGGCTGGAGAAGTGTTCCCTCTATAATTTCTGTATGCGCTGGCCAACAGTTACTAAATTGCCCCTGTGGGTTCAATAAAAGTATGCTCCGGTCTTGAAACCTTCTGTTAGTCACCGCATCTTCTCGTAGAATTTTTGATTACCGGTTTGGGCCAGGATGTCAATCTCTTCATACTCATGCATTTCGGCCTCTCTCTTTTTTGTCTGCAAGTGATATCCGACAACCAATGGTTTCGTTTGCAGCTGTACGTAAGAAGCTTGAAATGGGCAAGAGAGAAAACTTTTCTGACCCCTATTCATTTGGGAGTGTCAGAAATGATTATTTTATATATGGCTCATGCAACTCACGACTTCCAGTCTTAGACCATTCGTTTGAAGGCGAGCTCTCACGTGAGAAAGGCGAAACACTGGGAAGGTTTGACACCCGCCACCTAAAAAACACACCGCCATGAAAAAGAATAAGCAGCCTCGAAAGAGCCTACTTTTTTATGATTATATAATATATGTAGTAGCAATAATGTTATTTGGTTGAGTATCATTTTGAAATTAACGAACCATTCTTTATTGCCGAAAACCACTTTGAATAAATTAAAAATAAGTATTCTTATAGAAGAAATTTTTTATAAAAAAAATTCTCATTAAGCAAAACATTTCATCATCAATTATACATTTTATAAAACCAATTTTTGCCTGTTAAGTTCACTAATTTTTCGAAAATGATGAAAAGAGAGATAACTAAATAAATTAGCATTTAAAAATGTTCAAAGAATACAATTTCAAAAGAATTTACTTTTCAGTTGTTCTTAATATATGAATGTTCGTGAAATTGAAATTAACGAACGGGTTGCAATTAATGATGAAGTCACGGAATTTGAGCCGTTAAATGATTATGCAATATCAGTATAAGTATGTCCGCATTTAACCCCAAATTAATTGCCTACAATTATCTCCACTTGTGATATATGTAAATCTGAACGCGCTGCATTTTACTACGCATTATTTCCGGAGTTAAGTTTTTCTTCGCACTTTTTAAATACTTAATTTAAAACTACCTTTTAAACGCTTTTTTTAATATTTTTTATATTTTTTACCTTTTTTCGTTTCAATAAGGATTCCTCTGATCTGATGTGAATGCCGGCAATTGCCACTTTGAAAATATAATATAATTAAGTCTTCTTTACTTTACCAAGTAATTGCAATGCAAAAGGCACATACATACTTCTACTTTATATCCCTTTCAACTCATCGCGCGAATAATTTCCTTCCTCCTCTGAGCTATATATAGTATATCAACGCAAAGCGTATTCCATGTTACTTTCAGTGCTTATTTTCATGATCTCCAACTGAAGCTGCATTACCGTCGTATTATTAACAATCAGCATAACTGCGTGTAGTCGCTAGCGGCATACGTATAGGTAGTAATAATACTTGTATACATAAACATATTCGAGTAATTGTAGAATATAACTGCATAGTCTTCTTCCACTTAAAATTGCAGATTAATTTCAGTGCCATAAGCAAAGACGTTCAGCTGCAATGTCGTATGATATAACCTCTACAGTGACAAAGTTTATTATACACATGCACCTTTTGGGCGTGCTTAACACTTATTTAAATAAATTTTTGAATTTTCCTTAGCAAATACGTCTCGAAAGTTTGAACAATAGAAAAGAAGTTTTCTGCGCCGAATGCAAAATTTTTTCAATGATTGTTGAAAGTAGGGGTTTGGCTACAGTGCTGCTGCGGTTGATCGCAGATCTCTGATATGTGTTCCGTATTGTATATTGATCCAAGGATAGGTACTTTTTTCCAATAGCATTTTATTGACAGTCTTCAGCCCCAATAACTCGGAAGAAATGGGGAATATAGAACCTTAAAATCACTAAAAAGGAAATGTATTTAATTCTATAAATGAGAATACAATTAAAAAACATAATTCCTGTTGACTAAATCTGAAACCAGATATGTACGCTTTACTTGCACAGTTTTGTAGACTTACGATAATATTTCTAAAATGCAAATATACTTTCACCCGTTTACGTAAAGAGGTTTCAGATATAACCAAAAACACGACTGCTTACTACCTAGCTTGTTGTGTATGAACGTTCTCTTCTTCTTTATTTGCCAATTCGTATTCGAATATTGGTGATCATATAACATTTAGTACTATGTACAATATTAATAAGCTTAATATTAATATAATGATGTATTTACATGTTAAATATATACTATATATTGTATATTGAAAGAAAAAAAAAATAAAAAATATCACAGATTTTGAATTATCGCAGCATATTTCTCTCTATCTCTCGCCACATCTATAAGGTTGCCAATGTTCTGGATTCCTCTCCATTGTCGAATGTTTCGAAGCCACGAAAGTTGTTTACGGCCAATACCCGTTTTTCTTCAATTTTTCCTTGAATAATTGTTGTAGGAACTCATACTTAGAGTGCCTCATAATATGCCCTAGGTATGCTGCTTATGTTTTATAGTCGTTTACAACTTTCTACTGCGGTTCACTATTCTCAAAACTTTACTGTTTGTAACTCGATCTGTCCATGGGATTTTAGGATTTTTCTAATAAGCCATAAGAAGGACTCCTAGCTTGTTCATATCTGTGATTTTAGAGTCCAAGTTTTCATCGCATAGAAAGCATGACCAAACATAACATTTTAAAAAACGTATTTTGGTTGTGATGTTGAAGTCGGCAACATAAATAAGTTTTGTATTTGAGAAAAGTCGTTCGCGCAAATTCGATTCGACATTTATTTCTTTTGAACAATCCCAATTTTCATTGATCTGACAACCAAGGTACTTGGGAAATTTTTAACTCTTTCGATTGGACTGTTATTAATCATGAGGTGTGTCATTGTATATGTTTTCCTACTAATAATCATGTACTTCGTCTTGTTTATGTTAATGCGTAGGCCATATTCGTCAGTACGTAAGTTAACTCGGCTTACAAGTTCTTGTAATCCCAGCAAGCTATCGGCTTTAAGTGTAGTGTCATCTGCATAGCGTATATTATTTATGAAAATACCATTAACTTTCACACCTTGATCAATAGTGGTTACCGATTCTTGAAATATTACTTCCGAATATATGTTAAATAACAAAGGTGACAGAATGCATCCTTGCCTTAAACCTCGTGAAATAGATATTTCTTCGGTTATATCACCTTTGATGCTTACATGGGCAGTTTGTTGCCAATACAGATTTCTTATGCAACGAATCTCTTTGTCATCTATTCCCATAGAATGAAGAATTTCCATAAGTTTATCGTGTTTAATGGTGTCGAAAGCTTTCTCATAATCAATAAAGCATAAAAATACATCTTTTTGGACATCTTTACAGTTTTGAACCAAGATTGAGCAGAAAATGCCTGGGTTCAAGACCTTTTTAAGCCAA
>NW_026093157.1:0-5596 GCF_024586455.1 Bactrocera neohumeralis | reverse complement strand
GCCCTTATGGTTCCAACCACTTTTGTGCCTTTTTAAATTTTGTTGCTCTTGATGATGCCCGTGCTGCCAAATTTTTCTGGGTTTATAATACGGAAGTGTTTTTTTGTGTTTTAAAAGTAAATCTCATTTTCATTGCAAATGGAAAAAATTGCTTTTAAAAAGTTTTTTAAAAAATTGTGTAATTATAGACATAGGGGTAGTACATTGTACGTAAAGATTTTTAATTATGAAAAAAATTTTTTAAAGAAAATTTAAAAAAAGTTTTTAAAAAAAATTTAAAGTTTCTTATCGAGATATATACCCATACCATATATAGAGATTTCTGATTTTCCCATTAAAAACCGCATAATTTGGTTAATATGTCAGATATATCTTAGGATTATCTCTTAAGTGAACTAATAACTTGAAATATATATAGTTTCGTGTCGAAATTGGTAATATCGACATTCGAACTACACTTAACTTATATGGAGCCAAAAAATCTATAATTCTTGCACAAATTGATTACAAATGTGTATCCATTTTTGTTTGATAACTTTTTACCAGTTTCAAGGTAATTTCACATTATCTTATAGAAACCCTTGCCCGTGGCAAACAACTGATAACAGTCGAGTTTTAGTAAGTCTCTTCTAAGACATATTTCCAACAACAAAATCATTTGCCACAGACAGGAATGCCACAGATCGTAATCATTTGATTCTAGGTCTGGACTATAAGGTGAATATAACGTGTTTTTTAATAGGACGTTTCAAAGTAGACCGATAGCTACAGCAAACGACGCCATGCTTTTCCCTTTCTTTTGACATTTCTCTTCGTATGGCTTCTTATTTTATCATAGAAGGATATACGCTTCAACACCGAGTCGAAGTTATTAAAATTTATGTTAAGAGCGCTACGCCCAATTTATGGTCTTCATAATTGTATTGTCCGATCAATAATTGCGCGACTTGACCACCAGAATCGTCGTATGTTCATAAATGCGCTAAAAACAACTTCAAAATGATCTGGCTCATTTTCTAGTTGAATGACTTCTTCAATAAGCAAAATATGCGTTAATGCTCTGGCAGCAATCTACACGTACGCCATGAGTCACCATTGCATTGTTTGGAGCAGTTTGTGGGACTGCGGCATCATTGGGGCTGCTACTTCTTCTTCTATGATAACGAAGACCGACGGTACTGTGAATGGGAATCGCTACCCGTTCAATGATAACCGAATATTTTGCCCGAATTGGATGATATTTGGTTCCAATCGAGGACGCCAGAATGTCATAATCGATTTATTGAAAACTAATTTTGGTGAACGTGGAACCTCGGTCGTACGATTTGACGCGGTTAGACTATTCCTGTGGGGCTACGTCAAGTCAATGGTTTATGGCAACAAGCCTACGACGATTGGTGAACTTATATACAAGTATAGTGGAATATATGCTGAAAACCGTGCTTAAATCGTAAAGATCCGACGATTTGCAAAAACTCCTACCCTGTCTAAAGGAACACAATTTTTCTCTACTGGTCAAAGCTGACCGGTTTTGCGATGGCTTCGCTCTAGACGATACAATTGTACAGTTTTGAATAAAAAGTTAGGCCGTATGGAAGATCATTCTCCGCCAATCTTGAAAAACCTTCGTGACTATCAAACTTGGTTTGGTTACCTCACTTCGTCGGATCATTGCTATTTAAGCACGTTTTCGCTTCTCGTTGTATTAAGTTACCTAACTTTTATCACCAGTAACCATTCGCTTCAGGGTTGATTTTCACAAATGGAAATTCCGTGCATCTATGTATATTTTTATCGTTAACTCTGTGGACATCATACATCAGCTGCTTTTTGTATTCATCTTTAATTAAGGCTGTCGTTTTTCGCTCACATACTTTCTAGAGGCATGGTAAAAAGGACTAGCTGGAGTGAGATGGACGGTGAACTTTACGGAGTTGAACAAGGCCTGAGCAGGGTAGGAGAAGCAGTACACTGATGGAAAACTATACTCTTTAAACTTCCTGACCACTGGTGTCCTTTTCCGTTGGTTTCTTGTGGGGAGGTCTTTCCTAGATCACAGTCTGATTCAGGCGATAAGGTTGGAAGATTTTACCGGATGTCAGTTCCATCAACTGTTTGAAAAGGAGACAAGATATAATCATCCTAACACTTTCTCTACAGATGTTCTGCCTTTGCCAGGTCGGAAGGTAAAACTGCTGAAACTCATACTTTAGGACATCCAAGTAATAGTGGAAATCGAAATTAAATACCTAAGGAAATTTTTAATAGTATGAGGAAAGCGCTTTACCAATAGCAGAAGTTTAATTATAGCTTTTCGTTTGACTTCACAAAGCACTGTACATAACAGTCTCCCCACCGCCATGTGGAGGGTCGTTTCATTGTATTAATGTATTTATTTTGACTTTAAGGTATAAACAAATTTTCCATCAAATTTCTTTTACTTCCAAATTTATGAGTCTCTACCAATACGAAATCCTTTTTTCCTTTCTACCCTCAATTCGGATAGATTTACAGTGAATGTATACACAAATGTTCCAAAGCTCGTTAGCAATGTTGTTAGTGATTTGCATGTCTACAAGAGAAATTACGTCTTCATATTCATATCCAGAATATGTGCGGATTCTATGTGCTACATACAGACACATATATCTACGTAGGAGAATTTGTGTAGACATGAGTAGACACTCTCCTTTGCGTCTTGTTTTGTGATGTTTGTTGGCGCATGAAATTCACACTTTGATAGACATAAATCAAAAGTGAAAATGCAAATAATGTGGCAAGCAACAGACGTAAAGCTCTCGTAACAACACGCAAATATAAATATGTATTACTTCCAAAATAATAGTTGAATTCTAGTTGTGTTTTGGAGTGTTGCAGTTATGCTTTATTATAAGAGGAAGTTTAGATTTTAAAGCAATTTGGTAAAGCAATTGAAAAATGCAGTTGCTTAAACTATCTGAAATCTAAAAACAACAAAAACATATTCTTATTAATTACTGAAGAATTTTTGGACAATATTCCGGCTTTTTGGGAAAAAGTCCGTAATAATATGCAAAATAAAATCCGAATTTTTATAGGCAAACTTAAAAAGGAATATAAAGTTATTCAAAATTTTCGATTCCATATTTGTTGTGCTAGAATTTGTTTTTACCTTCGATATATCGCATTTTTCAATAAGAGCGCTACACAAGTTTTTTTAATGAAAATATATTCGATGGTCTCGAATTATCCAGAATGTTGAAACAGGCCTTCGGTGATAATTGTTTAATGAGCAAGAACTTTGATTGGTGTAAATTATTCAAAGAGTCGAGAACGCATGGACGACAAACTATCCAGGACAGTCCTCATCAACATCAACTGATAATCAATATGTTAAAAATAAAAAGAATTGGTGCTTTTGAAATCGACGATTAATAGTCAAAGATCTCACTCGCATAGTTGGAATATCGGAAGGATCAGTGAAAATCGAAAAGCAGCGCTTCCGACTATCAGGATGTCATATAACTTATTATTACTGGCGATGAGTCTTGTATCTGCTTGTGATCCGGAAACAGACAATTAATCGGTCGAATATCGTGGCAAAAGGTGAGTCGAAGTCACCACGTCAAAGTATGTAAAAATCAGGATTATGTTGACAGGTTACTTCGATTATCGAGGTGTGGTGCACTCCGAATTTCTTTCGACTAACTAAACTGTCCAACAAGGAATACGCAAATACAGGGTTACCCACGAAGTGTTACCAAATTCAAACTGCTATAACTACCACACTATTTATGACAGCGCGCTTAAAAATTTACACCAATAACAAATCATTCCATTGTTTACAAGCGTACAAAACATTTTAGTCAGTGTCGTGTGAAAAAAAAAGTTATACGATGGAATTTAAACGTAATGGTGTGATTGCTTTATATTTGGCTGGAAAATCACAAGCAGCAATTGTTCGTCAGCTAAAACATCTCGAAGGGAACAAAATGTTTGTGTATCGCACTATAAATCGTTACAATGATACTGGCAGCATCGCAAAAACGCCATGGAGGCGTAAGAAAAACAGCAACATCACCTGAGATGATTCGAAAAGTGAAGGCTCGACTTGAACGAAATCCCACGTCGAAGTGGCAATCAAATGGCTAAAGAGCTGAAAACATGAAAAGTTCAATGCAACGACCTTTGTTGAAAATGAGCTAAAGGTCAAGCCTGCACAGAAGTTCCAAAAAGGACACAATCTTACACCGCAGCAAAAAAGTTAGACTCGAAAGAGCGAAGGAGTTGTTACATTTGCACGAACGTATGAATTTCCGAACATTGTGTTTTTCTGATGAGAAGAATTTCCATTGAGCAATTCATAAACTCTCAAAATGACCGTGTTTACTTGACCGAACGCACGTACGAGAATTTAAGCCTACCGAATGGCCACCCAGTAATTTCCATCGCAAGTGATGGTATGGCTGCCGTGACCGCTGATGGGCGCTCTCCAGTCGTTTTCATCGAGCCTGGTGTCAAAGTAATGCGACTTATTATCGTGAAAATATTTTGAAGGTGCTTTAGAGCCGTGGCACGCAAACACTTCGGCTGAAAGAATGGACGTTCCAACAAGACTCGGCGCCGTCACATAAAGCGAGAATTAACCAAGAGTGGTTAAAAAATCATGTTCAACGCTTCATTTCGTCGACACAATGGCTTTCGAATTCACCAGACGCAAATCCGATGGACTTTTCCATCTGGTCCATTTTAGAGAGCAAAGGTGCGGACTAAAAATACACACTAGTATGGATGCGCTCAAGAAAGCGATTGTACGTGAATGGGCAAATACCCTGAAAGCTCACATTCGTGCAGCATGCAACTCGTTTTTGACCGTTTGAGGCCATAGTCAAGGCAAAAGGTGGCCATATCGAGCTAAAGTGAATGGATTCTAAATTTTGATTATTTTCATACATTTTGTCATTGGAATCAGCAAAATATTATCAAACTAAAAAATTATAGTCGTTTGAATAGGTAACACTTCGAGTGGGGTAACCTGTATATTAAATATGTGTATTGCGCGTGAAGCTTTCGTGAAAAGAGGAAGGAATTATGAGCCGACAACTTTTAGTTTTTGCACGATGATAATGCACCGTCGTTTACATTTATTCTTCATGAGTTTTTCGCCTAATTTTTGTCAATAAAGGAAAGAATATTTTGAAGTCCTAGGAATAAAGCCTCTAGAAACCGGATCTAGGAATACAGTGGATGGCAAGATATTCAAAATAATAATTCGGCATTGCTTGATTTGGCTTAGAACATTTTCTTCAATCGCGGTTTTGTCCTTTAAATGTTTTAAAAATGCTTTATAAAAGCCGCTGTTAATTGCTTTCCTTTTTCAAGATTCAATACGTCTATAGAACTCTCTAACATTTTGTTCGCTTGCCTGCATCTTCATAGATGATAGTTGACTACGAGAAAATAATGAGTCTATATTTTCATCCCATGACACATTTGTATCAACAACATGTACCGTTTATTATGATTGAAAATAATTAATTTTTTTGTTTAGTATTTTAATTTGCCAGGAAAAATTTTAAGTGGGGTCAGCTTTTTCCTGGGTAAAAGGCTGAAGGGG
>NW_026093156.1:0-4653 GCF_024586455.1 Bactrocera neohumeralis | reverse complement strand
TATTATGTTATGAGTTATGGATATAGTATACTATATAGATTATTTGACACACAACAAAAGTTGCCCCTTTGAAAATTGGGGTGGTTAAAGAGGTTTTTTTCCCAATGATGGGGGTTCCGGGGGAAACGGGGCAATTATTCCACAAAATGTTAAATAAATAAATAAACCAAAAAGTTTCTATAATATATGTTTTTTTAAAAATTTGGAAAACTTACCACGCTGTTTGCGGGATGCCAAAAAGGAGGGGCCCGCAATTTTTTTTTAGTTAGAGTTATTTCGCAATTAAAACTCCGAAAATTAAAAAAGAAAGAAAAAAAGATTACCCCGATACAGAGTGGCAAAAAATTTGCGGGGGCGGCCAACATTCTCCCCTTGCGTTTACTGCAAATGGTTTAAAAATTTGTTAAAAACCAATTAAGGGGTCCCATTTCTTCCACGTCTTCTGCAGATGGGTGGCGGAGAAACGAGCTGGTTCGGGTCCGCTGAGAGAATGAACCTGGGGCCGGGCCATGCCCCCAATTTAAGAAGTCACCCCTTCCGATGGGAGACGATCGAGTCTAACCCGATCCTGGTGGGGAATGTGAGGGCAGGCAGCCAGCACTTTTTTTGGCGATTTATATGACCCCCGGGATAAAATATCCCGCGAGTTTTTGGGCGATGAGGCCCCATTGCCGCTGGTTGAACCGGGGCAACATGGGGGAGGCCCGCCCCCAAGATTATTTCGACGGCGTTTTCCCGTAATTCGTTGTCTCCCGTCTTATTGGGAATTGGAACCAAATGGCTTCCAGAGCCCTTAGGGCGTGGGGGAAAAGGGCGCCCGGAATTTCCCCAGGGAGATTTCGTTTTCTACCCGGTTGCCCCGAAAAAGGGGCGCACCCCCTTGGGTCCCCTCGGAGCGCGCGTCGAAACGCAAGGGGGAGGAAAAGGGTGTTGGGCAAATTTTCCGCATGTTACGAACCTGGCGGGTTCGAACGCTTTTAAAGGGGGTTTGGGGATAGCGCAAGCCCGGCCAAGGTTGTGTTGCAGCCCGCCCCCGGGATACGGCGTGCATGGGGCAGAGAACGGCTCTTCCACCCCGCTTGGGATGGGGTGGCCGACGAGCGAATGAGTCTGTTGGCCGAAAGTCGCGAGAGAACGATTTCCAGTCGATCGCGCTTGGGCCGCCAATCCAAAAGGGTTACCAGCACGCCGGCGGCAAACGACCGGCCGCTTTTATTTTTGGCGGGAGTGGCGTGGGGGGTCCCGAACCCTGTGCCATTTTCAACGAATTTTTTCCATTTCCCCTCCTGACCCAGGCCCATTCAACTCAATGAACGTCATCTTTTCTTGGGTCGAACTGAGCCAAAGCCCTCGTGGGGGGGATTCCAAGTTTCAGGCAACGCTGTCGCACATTCTTTGAATGGCTCGACCCAGGAAATTGCTAAAATCGGTGATTAATGTGGCCCCAGCCAGCTTTTGGGGTTTTGGAACTTTCACCACGGGAAAATGGCTTCACGATACAGTTGATGGTCGTTTTTCAATAATTTTTAAAAGAAAAAGGGAAAATCAACGGGAATTTTTAATAGAAAAAACGATTGGGTACAATGACAACTTTGTGATAGGCCGACAAATTAAGCCACGTTGAGTTTGGATGTCCACCACCCGAACTCGTTGATCCAACCCGGATATATTTTTATGATGCGCCAACCATTCATTTGGAGGACATTTTTTATCACGAACTACCACCAGGTCGTTGATTGACGTTCTGTTTGGGGAAAGTTTATTTTTGTTTCTGCAGTTCGTATTTGGTCTTCCCTCCTGACAAAAGGGGATTAAGGCCTTAATTTTCATTTTTTTTACAATGATAGCGGTCTGTCGGTTTTTTTGGTTTGAAGCATTTTTCCCCTGATTGTATTGTTTGGTTTCCTGTGCTGTTTTTTTGGGCTGTTCCGGCTTTCCTTGCAGTTTCCGTGCGTTTCGCTTTTGCAGTTTTTTTAATCCAGCCGTCCTCACTTCATTTTTTTAGTGTCCCCCAAATTTGATTAATTTTTGTTTTTTTTTTTGTTTGTTCATTTCCGCGAAACTGCAGTTGAAGGTTGTTTTTGTTTATTGCTTTTCCCGAGCAATTTTTGGGGCAGAGCGGAGCGACTAGACTAAATTTAAACCACAAAAAAACAAAAAAACCGAGAGAGAGGGGTTACCCCAGAGGGAAGTTTCGGGTGTCCAAAAAATTTTAAAATTTTTCGAATAACAGAGGGGGAAAGTGAAGAGGCATTTCCCAGGTGTTTTTTGGGGTTACTTAAAAGTAAAATCCCACTGCAACTTGTGCGGGGGTTTTGGGGGGAAAAAAAGTTTTGGGCCCTTCCACAACAAAATTGGTTTGTACAAAATGATGCACAAATTAACCAATCTATTGTTTTTGTTAAGAGCAAAACCAAAATATGTTTTTGAATTTATTTTTGGCAAATTAAAATTTATGCACTTTAAATTTTTTAAAAAAAAAATCGATTTTGTTACCCGTTACCCGGGCCGGGAAGGACCAATGAAAATTGGGGTGGTGGATTTTTAAACCCGTTGGGTTCCAATAAATGGGGGAAGGCGGGGGAACGGTTCAATTATTCCACAAAAGAAAAAATAAATAAACCAAAAAGTTTCATATAAAAAGTTTTTAATTAAAAAAATTTTTGGAACCACATTTTTCCCTACGTCTGTATCGTTAGATGTCGCAAAGGAGAGAGGGGGTTTTTTAGTTAGGGTTTTTGTTTCCAATTAAAAATCCCCAAAAAATTCGGGAAAAAAAGAAAGATTCCCGCTGATACAGACGGGGAAAGGGGTTAAGCGGGGGGGCGTCAACACATCCACCCCATTTGTTATCCGGGATTTGTTAAAAATGAATTTTTTAAGTGGCCCCCAAGATGAAATATTATAGTTTGGGTTTTGTCTTTGAATTTTTGAAATTTTTGTTTTTAAAAAACAAAGTTTGTTTATCTACTGGTGGGGGTTAGTTTTTTTATTTTTTTTTTGGGAAAAGCTTTGTGATTCTTTCTCAGATCACTCAAAACAAGTTTTGGGAAACCCAAAGGGTCTATTAGAAAATTTTTCTGCCATAATCTTTTTACATTAACCCATTCGGTGGTAATTGAAAAATTTGTTTTAGTTAGGGGGTTGATGAGGCAATCACTGGGGAAAAATGTTTTTTTTCCAAAAAGAATTTAATCAATTATAAAATTTATCACTTAGTTCAGAAAAAAATTTTCTAAGGAGAACCTTAGTCAAAACGAATTATAAATTCTTGGGTTTTAATATTGAATTTACGGGAAAAATGACAACCAGACAACCCCAAAACAAAGAGATTTTTGTAAAAAGACTAAAAAAAATAAAAAAAATTTTTTTAAACAGTTAAGGAGAGTATTATAGTTTTGTTTTAACCGGTTTTTTGTAAAATCCCAAAACTAAAATAGCCCCATATAGGGTTTTATATACAAAGTGATCAGGGGGGACCAGAGTGCTGAAATTGATGTCTGTCTGGGCCGTTTCCCTCCGTCCCAAAAAATTTTAATTTTAGTAAAAATTGAGATATCATGATGAAAACTTGGCACGTATTTCTAGGCTCCATTAGGGTTAAGTTTTTGGGTGGGGAAAATTTTTCCAATTTCCACGCCCACAAAATGGGGAAACCGAAAACCTATAAAGGGTCAAACTAAGTAAATAAAGATTTTAAAAGGAAATTTTGGCAAAAAGGATCGATTAGGGGGGGATATTTGGAGTTTTTTTTGGGAAAATTGGGGTTCCCCCCTTTCTTTTTTTTGAGATCTCGGAAACTATATAGCAGTCAACCAAACTCATGGGGGTCTTTTTCAGGGATTTCCATATAAAGTTTAAAAATGGAAGAAATCGGGTAATAACCCCCCCACCTCCCCAAAAGGGTTTTTAAAATCACTAAAAGGGGAACCGACTAAAAAAACGTTAGAAACATAAATTTTAAAAAATGGAGAAAAAACTTAGGGTTTTTTTAAAAATTAAAAAGGGGGGGTGATTTACCCATTTAATGAAAATTGATATAATATTTTTTACACCTGATGACATAGAAATATTGGGGGAAAGGTTCACAACCACGCCTTCTTCCAAATAACGCTATTTCAAAATTTCCTCTCATGCCTTTCATAAAATAAATTGGGAAATAAGATGATAGGAATAAAATTTTAAAAAAAACGGTATTTGAAAAAATATAAATGACTTAAGAAATCTCGATTTCCATCAGGAGAAAAGGCGGGGACACCCGAACTTTCCCCCTTCCCTTTTGTTTTTGTTTCTTTTTTTAAAGTGAAAAAAGATAAAAAGCCATTAAAAAAATTGAAGGTTTTACTGTTTCTCCCCCGTTTTAAACTTTTCGGGGTTAAGTCTTTTCCTGGCCCCTGGAATTTAAAAAAAAAAAATTTTAAATATTTTTTTCACATTTTTTTCCCCAAAAACAAAATTTAAAAAACCAAAGACCTGCAAAGGGTCAAACCGGGGCGCTGCGCCCTTGCCTTTCTTTCCTCCGTAAAATTAAAAATTTGAAAAAATTGAGATTCAAATTTAAAATTTGGGAAGATTTTTTGGTCCATGAAGGTTAATTAAACAAAAAGGGCCAAAGACGCCAAAAATGGGGGAAACGAAAATTATAAAGGGTTA
>NW_026093155.1:0-5948 GCF_024586455.1 Bactrocera neohumeralis | reverse complement strand
TTTGCCCTACCACCCCAAAGCCGCTTTTTTTTAAATTGCTGAACATGTCAATGTCTCAAAATCTCTAAGCCATCGTTCCATCAATCGATAATCCCCTGCCAACGCGAGGACCAAAATCTTTGCAGAACTTTTCTCTCGAAAACTCGAAACGTCGACTCATCTTTGTTGGCAACGCCCAAGCCTCTGCACCTTTGCAGGAGGGGATATGAGCGACTTATAGAGTTTTTTTGTTCTCGAGAGAGGACTTTATTTTTCATCCTATGCGGGCACCGTTGGAAAGGGTTATCCTGCGGGATTTCTGGCTGACATTTTTTTGGGTTTAGGGTTCCCAAGATATAAAAATTATTACGACTTCAAAGTTATGATTCAACAGTGACGGGGGCCGTCGCAAAAGTGCGACGACTTTTTGTTTGATGACAGGAGATATTTAGTCTTGCCCTCGTTCACTGCCAGACCCATTTTCTGTGCTTCCTTGTCCATCCTGGAGAAAGCAGAACTAACGGCGGATGTTGAGGCCGATGATATAAATTCGTCGGCGTACGCCACATGTACCTATAGAAGATGGTACCTTTTTTATTTTGTTCTGCAGCTCGAACTATTTTCTCCAGAAGCAGGTTGAAGAAGTCGAATGGGGAGTCCTTTTGCCTCTTTTGGGACGAAAGGTGAAGGCCCTTTCCCCGATCCGAGGGTTTTTAGTGTTGCTCAACGTCAGTTTACACAGCCGTATTAGTTTTGCGAGGACACCAAATTCAGACATCGCGGCATAAAGGCAGCCCTTTTCGTGCTGTCGAAAGCAGCAAAATCGACGAAAGAGGGGTGGTGTCGATTCTCCTTTCAGGGTTTTTTTCAAGTTTTTGGGGGCCATGGTGAATATCGGGTCGGTTGTTGTTTTTCCCAGGTCTGAAGCCAGAATGGGGTCATGTGTGAATTTCCCAAAAGGGAGGAAAGTTTCTGATCCCCATTCACTTGGGAATGGCCAAAACGATTTTTTTACATAGACTCCAGCTCACGACCCGATTTTTGACCAAATCCTCTGGTAGCCTAAAGAACATCCTTTTAAGGCGAGCTAAAGTGAGAAGGCGAAATCCTCCGCAGGGTGTGGCTCTTTTGAAACCCGCCACTAAAAATCATACCATGCAAACCTAGCACTCTTTCTTCAGCAGCATTTGCGAAATATCAATATCAATAGATCGCACTCTGAGTCACTGATATAGTAGATTTAATTCATAACTCGACGGAATTTTTTGAGTTTCATGAAAACATTTAGATTGCACTCAGGTTTCACGGTCTAATGAAAATCACTTTCAGAAACCATGACTCTTCTCATATTGTTGACAGAATGTTACTTTGTGCTGGAGAAAACGCTTTGAAAGTTGTTTCAAATTCCTTTATTCTATCGCTCTTTTTTCGTCATATTTAAAATTTTTATGTTATTTTTATACTTTTCAAAATTTTCCCTGAGTATATCAGGTTGGTTCATCAAATATAGTTAGATGTAGGTATGAAATTTATCAGGAAGATGGGTGCTTGCTCACAGCTAGAAACTGCAAAGCCGACGATCTGCTCACAGGCTTCCTTCTTCCGCTCCCATTTGAATGGGACAGATTTGGATCTCAATTAGCACTTTGCACAGTAATAATGGGCCTCACTTGCACTTATTAGTCGCGGACCAGTTCCCGTGCGACCGCGTGATCCTCTTGGCCTGGAGTAGAATGCAAGAGATTTACACAACTAAATTTCATTAGCATCCATACAGGCACAACGTGGGTTCTTTTTGGATTTTTCGTAGGGATTCATGTGGTGAGACTAAACACTTGGGGCTTTAGGTCAAAGTTGTTTGAGGGGGGTGAGGTCACTCACTTTCTCCTCCATAAATATATGTGTCATCAAAAATTTACCTTTAAATTTTTTTCGCTTTGACTAAGTAAACACATACACACACTCAACTATTTGACATCTTGCCTTATGGATTTCAGCACACTCCTGCTTCTAGCTCACTATTTGTCGACTGTCCGTTTTCTTCAAAAGCAATTTTACCGTACAAGATATACATTACACACTGCCGCCTGCCACCCTCTGCCGCCACCGGCAGTAATTTCGCAGCATTGTTATCAATGCCGTCATGGCGTGGTGTACGCCTGAAGCAGATCTCATTTAGGTGCTATGCAGAGACGTTAGTCTTATTGGTGTTTGCAATTGTGGGGTCGCTATTATTACATAGTTGTTGTTTTATTGTTGGTGTTAATATATTTCAATAGTTGTTGCTGTATTTAAATATTTGCTGTTTCTGATGTCACATGGTTTCAACACATTGTTGTTTTCGCCTTTTATAAGTTGGTGATTGTTGTTATTAAATAGTAGTACCACACCGTTGTTGTTTTGTTTTCGCTGTGTGTCACATACATGCCGGGCAGTACATTGTTGTTGCAATAACAATCAATTGCGTAGAGGCCGTTGACATTTATGAACTTATGTTGTGCTGCTCCATGAATTTGCTTGCATTGTGCATGAGCTCATATTTGTGGGTATAAAACCTACATATGCATATCTGTATTTTATATATCCATTGTGTCGCATTCTGTAGAATTTGCCTGCTTTTGGTTTGTTTAATTTAGCATAATTAAAATATACATCATTGAAACAAATATCCGCTTCTGAGTAGCGTTCGACTACATATACTCCTGCCAACCATGAGCGGGTAAAACACCAGATAATTAGTGGTAAACATGGCGGTAAACATATAGAATGTTTAAGCCTGGCAGATATTTTACTCTACTTCACGTACGTATAGCATGTGATCAGACATCTTGTTGCGCCTTCCATTCAGCAGTGTTATATAAAAAAGGATATATCTGTCCTGCTCTAATATCCGCAATCGACAGCTGATGCAGGGTTGCATTTTCTGTTTTTAAAAAGCTGATGCAGGGTTGCATTTTTTAATTCCTAATTTTAAAATTTAAAAGAAAACTTTTTAATTTGAAAATTTATATTTTATTTTATTTTATTTTAATTTTTATGATAAAATTTATTATAATTTTATATATAAAATAAAATATGTTTAATTTAAAAAAATAATTAACATCTGAAAAAGATTACTAAAGAAAGGAATATTACAACCTGAAAATAAAAGAGTGAAAAAAATATTATAAAAACATAAAAACTGAAAATAAAGCAAAGATTATTAACACCTGAAAAATAAATAATAATTACATTGAATTTGTAATATCTAAAAGAAAAAGAAAGATTAATTGCATAAAATGATACTAATATCTGTAAAAAAGATTAATATTATCTGATAGAATAAAATATATTAAATACAAATAGGATTTACTCTGAAAGTAAAGATTAATTAAATAAAAATAGTGATAAAATCTGAAAAGAAAGAATAATTAAATAAAAATCATAATAATATCTGAAATAAAAGAATAATATTATCCGATTATTTAAAAATATAAAGCAAATATTTGTTTTCACATATTATTTTGGATTGTACAGGCCGCCTTAAACGCATAAAATACATATCGTCACCTGAAATGCAAAATAACGTAACAACATTTTCGGAAATTTACAGTGGCAAGAATGAAACACGGAATAAAATGGAGCATGAGTGAAAAAAAGTTTAAAATTGATTAAATCTGTTTATATCTGAGTACAGAACCTGAAAATGTTGGACATATGTAATATTATGTATATAATTTGAAGTAGTGAATCGTGATCAATAAGACACTCAATTTTGAATTTTTTGATGATACGTTATTTTGCATTTCAGGTGACGATATGTTCATATACGTATGTATGTATGTATTTATTTTTGTATTATAGGGACTAAGTGCAGTCCAATTTCAAAGCACACACTTTTTTCACATACTTACTTAACAATTGATATTTGCCTTCTGATGATATACATAGCTGCTGCTGCTACTTCCACTTTCCAATGCTATAAAAATAAATGAAATTAGTTCAAAATATTGTTAAAAAATCACATAAAATTAATTTATTTACCTTCTTGTCGTACGAGCTCCTTTTTTTTTGATGATGCAATGACCGGGCTACGAAACGACACATGCATTTCAACCTGTTCTTTTGTCACCCCTTGGGACTTTCTCTATTGTCACCATTGACAATAATGTTTTCCTCCTTCGCACTCATTCAAATAAACCAAGAGATGAAAGAAACTTTTTTCATCGCATTTAGGGTAAAACAAAAACAACCCGAAAATGCAAGTTAGGTGTTAGTGTATAGAGAAAATGAAGTTGTATTAAACATTTGTCTCAATGGTAAAGCCGTGGTTCGCAGGGTACTAGTACACACAATACACGCACAACTAATTATCATTTTCACCACTGTTTTGGTTTCCACTGTTTGCTCCATCTTCAATGCTCACCATCTTCTCGTTCTGTCACCTGTTCATTCTTCTCTTTCTTCTCTCTCTCATTCTTTAGAGTATTTGTAACTGTGTTACGCTTTAGGTATGCGATCACAAAGCCGCCGCAAAAACGCTTCATTCCACTCGACTTCTGATTTTATTTTCCAGCTCGCAGTTGCATTGTAAATTACAAGCTACTAACAAAAACATACATACGCACACTTGGATGAGTGTAATGGATTTATGGAATATTTATAATATGAAAAAATTTTTAACATTTCAATTTATTTATGTGCATTAGTTTAATAAGAAAAAGCACGCTGCAGTCAAGCTTCAAGTTTGTAACCTCAATTCAAAAATTAAAAGAGAGGAAATAATATTATGAGGTTGTTGCAAGCAAGCATTTGTTATTATGTGAGGCTATATGAGTTGGAGGATGTGAAAAGTTAAACTAGCTAATAACAATATACCATAACAGAGTGAGATTGCTGTAAAGAGGTGTCTAAAGCAGACCTTTAAAGTCAACAATACTACAGTGAAACTAAGGCCTTTTTTACCTTACGCTAGTTATTAGATTACAGCTGTGTTAATAACAGCTCCGCCAGTCGTTTCTTCTCAATTACGCTACGTGGCACCTATTGATAATATCCGAGTTCGAAGTTAGTGTCTGTCAACAGGACGTTGGTGCCTAGTCGCGACGGCGAATACCGTTTGTTTATGTCAGGAGATATTTTGTCTTGCCCTTCGTTCACAACTACACCCATTTGCTTCCTACCTCATCCATTCTGGAGAAAGCAGAATCAATGGCGCGGGGTGTTATGTCAATGAATAAATATCAATCAGCGTACTCCAGCAGCTGCAATACCTATTGAAGATAATACTTGCTATTTAATCTAGTAAGTTCGAAATTCATTTTCAAAAGTGGATTAAAGAAGTCACACGAAAGTGGAGTCGTCCTGTCTGAAACCTCGTTTGGCATCGAACGGCTTTGGAGAGGTCCTTCCGATTCTGAAGGAGCTTTTGGTGTTGCTCAACGTCAGTCTACACAGCCGTTTTAGTTTTGGGATACCAAATTCGACATCGAATAAGTTTAAAGCTCGAGTAAATCGCGTTAATAGCTTGTGTTGTTGGCATAAAGCATAACTCGGTTGTTTGTTTAAGTGAATGTTAAATTAAAATACTTTAGATGTAAACCACATTAATATCAGGTTTTTTGGTAATCCCGAAATTCTTGGGATCCCGTGTTATTTTGGGACTAGTTGGGATTATATACATATATTGATTCAAAACCAAATATAGTGAACAAAAATAGTACCTTTTAGTATGATCTGCCTGAGAAAATAATCCATGCCAAATTTCCTGAAAATATCTCATCATAAGTATTTTGCACAATCTATTCATTCCATCGGTTCAGATAAAAGAACAGGTTCTTGGGGATAACGGACGGGTCCAAAAATTTCAAATCGATATCAAAAATATTGCGTAGACAAACAGACTGACGGACTTAGCCAAATCGACTCAGCTTGTCCTCTTTATCATTTATATTGTATATAATTTTTTGAGTCCCGATGTTTTTTGGGTG
>NW_026093154.1:0-2663 GCF_024586455.1 Bactrocera neohumeralis | reverse complement strand
GGGAATCGAATTGATTTTCTTCAAATCATTTCCCCTTATTTAATTTAAATTTAAAATTTTTGCCCTTCTGGTGGATATAAAAAAACCCAAAGTGCTTTTGGGAAGAATTCCCCCTTCTTATATTTAAAAATTAAAGTAATATTTTCCAAAATTACTTGGCAACCGTTTTGATTTTCTTCAAATCATCCCCTTCCTTTTTTAATTAAAAACCTTCTTAATCTTCAAAGGGGATCCAAACATAACGGCATTTCATTTGGAAAAATTCCCCCCTTTTTAATTTTGGTTTAAAAATTGATATTTTTACTTTTTTACATTTTTAAAAAAATATTAGAGGTTTTATCAAATCATTTCCCCCACTTTTAAGTTAATAATTTTCTTTATCTTCAAGTGGATACAAAAAAAAAAACTTGGGCAAAAGGAAAAATTCTCCTTTCTTTTTTTTAGGTAAAATTGACCCCCCCTTTTATTCCCCCTTTGCAATCGATATTGATTTCGTCAAATCATCTCCTTCCTTTTTTTAATTTAAATTTAAAATTCCCCTTTCAAGTGGATTTTAATAAGCTTAACGGCAGTTTTTTGGGAAAAATTTCCCCACCTTCTTATATTTTATAAATGATATTCTTGTATTGCTTTTTGAAATCGATGTTGGGTTTCATCAAATCATTTTTTTCACTTTTTTTTAATTTAAATTAAATTTTTTTCCTTAGGGGAAAATTTTAAATAAAAATGTTTGGGAAAAAATTAAATTCTTTAAAATTTTTAAAAATTAATATTCTTTAATACCCACTTTTAAACGTCATTTGGGAACTTAAAATTTTTACTTTTTTAAAGGAATTAACTTTTTTACCCCATGAAGGGGTAAAAAACCCAAAACCCATTTCCTTTGGAAAAATTACAATTCTTATATTGGTTGAATTTGTTTTTTTCATTTTTACTTTTGGAACCATTTAAAAGGGTTTTAAAACTTCCTTCACTTTTTTTAAGGGTTAAAAAACCCTTCCATCTCTGTTTTGGTAAATAAAAAGGGGGCCCTTTTGGGAAATTCCCCCTTTTTATTTGGGTAAAAAGTCGTTTCTTTATATACCCACAAATCGATATTGATTTCCCTAAATCTTTTCCTTCCCCTTCCCAGTTAATAAAATTCTTATTTTTTTAAATTGGTTAAAAAAGCCAAACGGCGTCTTTGGGGAAAAATTCTGTTTAATTTTAAAAATTCATATATTGAGGCCCCCTTTTGAATCGATATTGATTTTCGTCAAATCTTTTCCTTAAAAAAGTTTTCCATTCTTCATCTTTTTAAATGGTTTAAAAACCCGATAACGGCATTTCCCTTTGGGGGAAGAATTCCACCTTTTTATTTTTAAGGTAAAAAGGGGTCGATATTCTTGTATATACACTTTTTGGCCCGAAAATGGGTTTCCCTTAAAATTCTTTTCCCCTTTACTTATTAATTTAAATTTTAACTTCATCCACTTCAAGTGGATAAAACCCAAAACAACATTTTCATTTGGAAAAATTCACCCTTATATTTGGGTAAAAAAAATTGATTTCTTTTTAAAACCTTTGGAGTCGATATTCTTCTATATACACATTTAGCAATCGATATTGAGTTTCCTCAAATCATTTCCTTCACTTACTTAAGTTAATAACCATTCTTTATCATTAACATTCTTCATCTTACTGAAGTGGATATAAAGCCATAACGGCAGTGCATTTGGAAGAATTCCTCCTTCTTATATTTAGGTATAAAGTCGATATTCTTGTATATACACATTTAGCAATCGATATTGAGTTTCTTCAAATCATTTACTTCACTTATTGAGGTTAATTTACATTCTTCATCTCACTGAAGTTGTCATAAAGCCATAACGATAGCGCATTTGGAAGCATTCCACAATCTTATATTAGGGTGTAAAGTCGATATTCTTGTATATACACATTAAGCAATCGATATTGAGTTTATTCAAATCATTTCCTTCACTTATTTAAGTAAGTTAACATTTTTCATCTTGCTGAAGTGGATATAAAGCCATAACGGCAGTGCATTTGGAAGAATTCCACCTTCTTATATTTAGGTATAAAGTCGATATTCTTGTATATACACATTTAGCAATCGATATTGAGTTTCTTCAAATCATTTTCTTCACTTACTTAAGTTAATAACCATTCTTCATCTTACTGAAGTGGATATAAAGCCATAACGGCAGTGCATTTGGAAGAATTCCACCTTCTTATATTTAGATATAAAGTCGATATTCTTGTATGTACACATTTAGCAATCGATATTGAGTTTCTTCAAATCATTTTCTTCACTTATTTAAGTTAATTAACCTTCTTCATCTTACCGAAGTGGATATAAAGCCATAACGGCAGTGCATTTGGAAGAATTCCACCTTCTTATATTTAGATATAAAGTCGATATTCTTGTATATACACATTTAGCAATCGATATTGAGTTTCTTCAAATCATTTACTGCACTTATTTAAGTTAACTAATCTTCTTCATCTTACTGAAGTGGATATAACGCCAAAACGGCAGTGCATTTGGAAGAATTCCACTTTCTTATATTTAGGTACAAAGTCGATAATCTTGTATATACACATCTAGCAATCGATATTGAGTTTCTTCCAATAATTTACTTCACTTATTTAAGTTAATAACC
>NW_026093153.1:0-6312 GCF_024586455.1 Bactrocera neohumeralis | reverse complement strand
GGGAGCAATTTTTTTTGGGTGAAACGGGTTCCCCAAATAGACAAAATCTACAACTTAAAATTTATGACTGTCAACGGGTGGGGGAAGTCGGAGGTGATGACTGTTTGTTTGATGACAGGAGATATTTCGTCTTAGCCCTCGTTCACTACTAAACCTATATGCTGTGCTTCCTTGTCCAGTCTGGAGAAAGCAGGAGCTAACGGCGCGAGATATTGAGGCCGATGATATCAATATCATCGCTTACATACTTTCAGCTATGCTGCTCTTACACTAAAATGGTACCTTCTCTATTTAGTTGTGCAGCTCGAACTATTTTCTACAGCAGCATGTTGAAAAAGTCGCCTTGTCTGAATCCTCGTTTGGTATCGAACGGCTCGAAGAGGCTCCTTTTGTGCTGTCGAAAGCAGCTTTGAAATCGACGAAGATGTGGTGAGTGTCGATTCTCCTTTCACGAGTCTTTTCCAGGATTTGGCGCATGGTGAATATCTGGTCGGTTGTTGGGCTTTAATCTTTCACACAGTACGCTCGATAGAACCTTATATGCGATGTTGAGGAGGCTAATCCCACGGTAGTTGGCGCAGATTGTGGGGTCTCCTTTTTTATGGATTGGGCATAGCACACTTAAATTCCCATCAGTTGGGTATGTTTCGTCCGACAGTTAAACACAACTTTGAGCCACTTGCCAAAAATTGAGTATGAAGCAAAGCAACTTATTCACGGAATGGGCCTGAAGTGTGATTACTGCTCACTTACAATATATGAGAGGGAGAGTTTTGGATTGTGAGCTGCTTAGCTTGGTATGAAGCATATATTATTCACAAGTGTTTACTTATGAGTTCATAATACTTATGAATATTGCTTATTGAGCCCATACACGGCACACAAGTGCGTTCGATCGGTATGAATTCGTTTGTACACACAACCATGTTGCGCACGTTCTTCACAGAGTTAAAATGTGACAAGCAAGCGGAACATTTCTTCGAATTTATTTCTAATGTAGGGCTTTTATCTGTTGATTTGTATTTCTATAATAAGTGATTCCAATTTTTATTTTTCTGAATTTTATTTTTATATTTATCACTTTTCATTTGCCAAATCGCACCTTCATTTTTATAAGATCAATAAATTCTGATGCAAATTTTTGAAGCTTTAAACAATCAACCTTTTTTGCTTAAGTCACTATAAAAATTTTTCTAAGAATATGTCCCAAAGATATATAGATGGGAATTCCAAATATTATCAGAAGCAAGTAGGGAAATAGTGACAAGCGTCTAGCAGATATAGAGCGCTGGAACAAAAGAAAACTTTGAAGCGCGAGTTCTCGATTTTTCATTTTGCGATTATTCTTAATTGGCGGCAAAGTTGGAATTGGGGCAAAATTATCTTGGCATAAAAATATGTTCTATTTAAATTAAAAAAAACGAATAATGTCAAGTTTGAACATACTTTTAAACTACATAAAGTATAATTTTTGGTTAGAAACCACTTTTTCAATTTTAAAAAATTTGTAAAATTTTAAATTTTTGGAATTTTCTTAGGTTAGCTAGATGATAAATTGTTAAAAATATGAATCTTTTTGAATTTTTTGTTTCCGATAGAAATTGCGACCTATATCCTGCCCCCGTCCGAAAATGCTCATGCGTGAAATGCAATTGCCTCCCAAAGGCAGAGTATCAAAGATTTCGTATCCAAAAAAATTTGTGAAAGATGTTCAAATATATAGCACAAAGCCTAGAAATTTCTTAAATCAATTACCTCTTTCCCACCAAAAAATACTCAAAAATTCTGATTTTTAAAGCCTCTAATGCAGGCTTCCCCCTTAATATATGCTCATTGTTCGTCCGCGATCTGCACTGTTCGGCGACACGAGAAAATGAGATTTTGTGCGCTCTGCGCCATCAAACATTTTCGCGAACATGGATCGATACGCGCATAAGCCCATACACGAGTAAGCCGCATGCGCACTGGTCCGATGGAGACGCTCTTGTGTGCCGTGTATGGGCGCACAGGATTCTCTGACAATTATGAATACAAAGCACTTTGTGAATATACGAAGAAGCTCAATTGTGCAAGCCACTTGAGCCTTTGAGCCGTAACGCTATGAACCAAAGGCTAGAAAATCCATTATAGAAAGTGCTAAGAGTTACCATCATATTATTGTATAACAACAAGGATTTTGTAACTGGTTCCCATAATGACTACATATAATGTATTAATTTTCTTCTATTATTAAAAAAATTCACATATACATACTTACTATGCATTCATGTTATCATATGTATTACATTTTTATTTTAAAAATTATAATTCAGTTCATTTCAATGGCATTGAAATTAAAATAAAAATCACGTAAGTTCAATGGTATAAAAATTACATGAATTATTAACAAAAGCAAATGACACACTTCAGTTCATTTCGGTAAAAATAAAAATACTAAACATAAAATTCTGAATTTGGTATCCCCGCAAACCTAATACGGCTGTGTAAACTGACGTTGAGCAACACGAAGAGCTCCGTCAGAATCGGGAAGGACCTCTCCGAGCCGTTCGAACGAGGTTTCGAGACAAGGCGACTCCTATCGTGAAACCTGCTTCTGAGGAGTGGTTCGAGCTGCAGAATCAAATAGAGAAGGTGTACCATCTTCTATAAGAGTGTACAGCTACTGGCGTATGCCGATGATATTGATATCATCGGCCTTAACACCCGCGCCGTTAGTTCTGCTTTCTCCAGGCTGGATAAGGAAGCGAAGCAAATGAGTCTGGTAGTGAATGAGGGCAAGACGAAATATCTCCTGTCATCAAACAAACAGTCGCGACTTGGCTCTCACGTTACTGTTGACAGTCATAACTTTGAAGTTGTAGATAATTTCGTCTATTTAGGAACCAGTATTAACACCACGAACAATGTCAGCCTGGAAATCCAACGCAGGATTGCTCTTGCCAACAGGTGCTACTTCGGACTGAGTAGGCAATTGAAAAGTCCTCTCTCGACGAACAAAACCTAAACTCTATAAGTCACTCATAATTCCCGTCCTTCTATGTGGTGCAGAGGCTTGGACGATGACAACAACCGATGAGTCGACGTTACGAGTTTTCGAGAGAAAAGTTCTGCGTAAGATTTATGGTCCTTTGCGCGAGCCACGGCGAATATCGCATCGATGGAACAACGATGAGCTGTACTAGATATATGGCGACATTGACATAGTTCAGCGAATTAAAAGACAGCGGCTACGCTGGCTAGGTCATGTTGTCCGGATGGATGAAAACACTCCAGCTCTGAAAGTATTCGACGCTGTACCCGCCGGGGAAGAGAAGAGGAAGACCTCCTCCGTTGGAAGGACCAGTGGAGAAGGACCTGGCTTCGCTTGGAATATCAATTGGCGCCGTAGCGAAAAAGAAACGACTGGCACGCTGTTGTTAACTCGGCTATAATCATGCAGCGGTGTCTACGCCCAATTAAGAAGAAGAAACATAAAATTTACTTTGAGATTTATGTACATACATAATTCCAGAAATATATCTTAGATTGATTTAAAGCACAAAATCAATTTCAATATCATTGCATATTTTTGTTTTTAACGTTTGAAGTCCTTTAGCCATATTAATTAGTCTTAAATATAGAATTCAAATATTATATTATCTACGGTTTGGGTGCAAGTCGATTTCTTTTATCAGTTATGAAATTGCCTGTTAAGGACAATACACATTCAGCATACACTCTACTTGCAGGTATAGTTATGATATTAAGTGCAAGTTTTGATGAGCCTGGAAAGTTAGTTTTATGTTATCTACCTAAGCTCTGCACTTTCTGTAATGTAAGATAAAACTTGCTGTGGGCAATAGAAAATAATTTAATAAAAGGATAAGAAATAAAGAAGTTTCAGTTTTGTAGTTTTTACAGAGTCACTATTTGTGAATGTATTCATGAATAAACAATGAGCTACTTATTAGTGAATGTATTCATGGACAAACTATGAGCCTTCCAACTCTAATGATATACAACGAATAGCTCAAACGATTGTATGGAGAGAGTAAGCCAAACCAAGTGTAATAAGTGATTGTGAGACATATTTACACTCGATTATTACACAAGCAAGTCATGTGATTGTGAGAGGATAAAATTTTGAGTGAACACGGGGTGATTCATGAATTTGAGAGTATAATCATAAGCCAAGGATTCACTGCAGATCACTGGTACAAACGTATGAATCCTCTGTACCTATTATTAAATTTAAATTAAATCGTAAAGTTTATGCAACTAAATTAATAATAAATAAAATTAAGAAAACACGTTAATAGGCTGCACCGGAAAATTATATACCTTCAGACAGCTATATGCTATAGCTAACCGATCTGAACAATTTCTTCCGGAAATTATGTTATTACCTGCTGTAATCCATGTCAAATTTGAAGAAACCACGTCAAATGCGAAAGTTTCCATACAAGCCCTTGATTCTATTCATTCAGTTTGTATGGCAGCTATATGCTATAGTTAACCGATCTGAACAATTTCTTTTGTTATTACATTATTTCTATAAACAATAACCAAATTTAGTGAGGATATATCGTTAAATGAGGAAGTTTCCTATGCAAGCATTTCATTCCGATCATCTCAGTTGTATGGCAGCTATATGCTATAGTTAACCGATCTGATCAATTCCTTCGAGAAATTTCCGCTATCATCATTGGTTCCTAATGTATATTATACAGAGAAGGCATCAGATGGAATTCAAAATAGCGTTATATTGAAAGAAGGCGTGGTTGTGAACCGATTTCACCCATATTTCGTATATGTCATCAGGGTGTTAAGAAAATATTATAGACCGAATTTCATTGAAATCGGTGTAGTAGTTCCTGAGATATGGTTTTGGTCCATAAGTGGGCGAGGCCGCGCCCATTTTCAATTTTTATAAAAAGTCTGGGTGCAGCTTCCTTCTGAAATTTCTTCCGTAAAATTTAGTGTTTCTGACGTTTTTCGTTAGTCGGTTAACGCATTTTTAGTGATTTTCAACATAACCTTTTTATGGGAGGTGGGTGTGGTTATTATCCGATTTCTTCCATTTTGAACTGTATATAGAAATGCCTGAAGAAAACGACTCTGTAGAGTTTGGTTGACATAGCTATAGTAGTTTCTGAGATATGTACAAAAAACTTAGTAGGGGGCGGGGCCACGCCCACTTTTCCAAAAAAACGTCCAAATATGCCCTCCCTAATGCGATCCTTTGTGCCAAATTTCACTTTAATGTCTTTATCTTAGTTATGACACTTTATAGGTTTTCGGTTTCCGCCATTTTGTGGGCGTGGCAGTTGGCCGATTTTGCCCATCTTCGAACTTAACCTTCTTATGGAGCCAAGAAATACGTGTATCAAGTTTCATCATGATATCTCAATTTTTACCCAAGTTACAGCGTGCACGGACGGACGGACGGACAGACAGACATCCGGATTTCAACTCTACTCGTCACCCTGATCACTTTGGTATATATAACCCTATATCTGACTCTTTTAGTTTTAGACTTACAAACAACCGTTATGTGAACAAAACTATAATACTCTCTTTGCAACTTTGTTATGAGTATAAAAAAGGACCATCTGTGCAGACTGGTATTGATCGCTACGTAATTGTAAAAGGAAATCGAGTTCTATTAAATCAGCGGTCAATAATAAAAAGATTTCAACCAGTCACGCGCGAATGATAAACAGCCAGAAATTCTTACTGGCAACATATTTGCCTTACTGAGTAAAAGAGCCTAACTATGATGCAAAGGGTTTAAACTAGTAAATGCCACAGTCGTGAATGCCAACCCTCTCTAATCCATTTGCGTGAGCGTGGCTCAAATGCGCGTAGGCACAAGCAATAGTGCCTTTGAAAAAGGTAATATAGATGAGCAAAAAAATTCAAACATACATTGAAAAAATTTCATGGATGTTTTAAAAATGCTTGTTAAATAATAACAAGAATTACTACTCTGACCAGCTGAAGAGTTCAAAAGACCTAGTAGTTATCATAAAAGGTATAGAGTCTTCGGTAGACTCTAATGATGTTAAATAAGAATTGGAAGAAGGTAATTTTAAGTACTAAACCAGTGGTGAACACCAGAGATCTGCAATTGGTACCAATAAAATTAGTGCACTTAAATCATGAGCCATAAAAATTGGTGCAAATGAGTACTCATAATAATATAAAAAATAGCTAGGACTCATTCTCACTAAAAAGAAAAAACCTCAAAGTATTTCTACATATAATTAACAACAATTTATGACTATCTCAATAGTATACAAATAATTTGACTTTACTACATTTTTAAGGAAA
>NW_026093152.1:0-3542 GCF_024586455.1 Bactrocera neohumeralis | reverse complement strand
GACAATCTTTATTGGGTATAAAGCGATTTTCTTGTATATAAAATTTGAAGTGGGTTTGGGTTTGTTTTTAAATTCTTTAAAATTTAAATATTTAATTAAATTAAACCTTTTCATTTTTCGAAGTTGACATAAAGCCATAACGGCAGGCTTTTGGGAAAAATTCACAATTTTATTTTCGGGTAAAAAACGATTTTCTTTTGTATATACACTTTTAAACAGTCGGTTTGAGTTGCTTCAAATCTTAACATCAAATATTTAAGTTTTTAAAACCTTTTCATTTTCCCCCAAGGTTGACATAAAGCCAAAACCCGGCAGTGCATTTGGAAAAGAATTCGACAATCTTATATTCAGGTATAAAGTCGTTTTTCTTGTAAAACACATTTAGAGTGGGTGTTGATTTGTTTTAAATTCTTAAAATTTAAAAATTTTTAAAGGAAAAAACCCTTTATTTTCCCCCAAGTTGACAAAAAAAGCCATAACGGCAGTGCTTTTGGAAGAATTCGATAATCGCATATTCAGGTAAAAAGTCAATTTTCTTGTATAACACATTTGGCAGCCCGGTTTGAGTTGCTTTAATTTCTTAAAATTTAAATATTTAAGTTAAAAACCCTTTTTATCTTGAAGTTAACCCCAAAAACTTTAAACGGCTTGCTTTTGGGAAAGAATTCGACAATCTTATATTCAGGTATAAAGTCGTTTTTCCCTTGTATTCCCACTTTTAGAGGGGTTTGGGTTGCTTCAAATTTAAAATAAATATTTAAGTTAATTAACTTTCTTCATCTTACCCAAGTTGACATAAAGCCATAACGGCAGTGCATTTGGAAGAATTCGACAATCTTATATTCAGGAAAATGATTTTCTTGTAAAACACTTTTGCAGTCGTATTGAGTTGTTTTAATTTCATTAATTTAAATTTTAAATTAAATTAAACCTTTTCATCTTCCCCGTTGACATAAACCAAAACGGCAGTGCTTTTAAAAATTTCAAATCTTATTTTTTATATAAAGTCGATTTTTTGTATATAAAATTTAAGTCGATATTGAGTTGCTTTTTTTATTAATTTAAATATTTAAGTTAATTAACCTTCATCTTACAAGGAAAAAAGCCAAACGGCGTGATTTGGAAAAAATTCACATTTATATTCGGTTAAAAATCATTTTTTTTTAACATTTAACTTTTGGTTTGGGGTTGCTTAAATCTTAACATCAAAAAGTTTTAAAATTAAAATCTTCCCCCAAGTTGCATAAACCAAAAGGGGTGCATTTGGAAGAATTGAAAATTTTTTCGGTATAAAGTCGATTTTCCTTTGTATATCACATTTAGTATCGTTTAGTTTTTTAATTCATTAATTTAAATATTTAATTAAATTTAAACCCTTTTTTATCTTCCCCGTTAAATAAAGCCATAACGCGTTTTGGAAAATTCACAATTTATATTCAGGTATAAATCGATTTTTTGTATATAACATTTAAACGTCTGTTTGATTTTTTAAAATCAAATAAATTTTTAAAATTAATTAGCTTTTCATCTTACTTGACATGGGCCATAACGGCGTCTTTTGGAAGAATTCGACAATTTATTTCAGGTAAAAAAGCATTTTCCCTGTATATACACATTTAGAGTGGTGTTGAGTTGCTTCAAATCATTAACATTCAATCTTTACGTTAATTCGCCTTCTTCATTTTATCGAAGTTGACATTAAAAAACGGCGGTTTGGAAAATTGACAATCTTATATTCAGGTATAAAGTCGATTTTCTTGAATAAATTTACAGTCGATATTGAGGTTAATCTTAAATTTTAAATATTAATTTTGGGCCTTCTTCATTTTCCCCAAGTTGACATAAAGCCATAACGGCACTCATTTGGAAAATTCCCAATCTTATATTCGGGTATAAAGACGATTTTCTTGTATATAAAATTTAGCAGTGGTTATTGTTCAAATCATTAGCATCAAATATTTGTTAATTACCTTCTGCATTTTTGAAGTTGAAAAAGTTTAAACGGAGCTTTTGGGAAGAATTCGACAATCTTATATTCGGTAAAAAGTCGATTTTCTTGTATATAAAATTTTCAGTGGTGTTATTGCTTCAAATCTTAAATTTCAAAATTTTTGTTAATTACCTTCCCCTTTTATGAGGTTGACTAAAAAAACCTATTTTGGAAGCGTTTATATTCGGGATAAAGTGATTTTTTTGTATATAAAAATTTACGTCGATATTGAGTTTTTAAACCCTTAACATAAAAAAAAAGTTTTTCCTTCTTCATCTTATCGAAGGACATAAAAAACCAAATATTTGGAAAAATTCGGTTTATATTCAAAAAAGTCGTTTTTTATATACACATTTAAAAGGGTTTGAGTTGCCTAAAATCAATAAAATCAAATACTAAAGTTTATTACCCTTTCTACGTCTTCGTTGACTAAAACCATCCCAGTGCATGGGAAAATTCGACAATCTTATTTCAGGTATAAAGTCGTTTTTTTGTATATACACTGGTTTCGATTTAGTTTTTAATTCTTTAAAGGGGTTTTTTTAAACGATAATTTTTAAAAAAAAAACCAAAATTTGCAAAACCCATCGGTTCTTTATTTGAAACGTTAGATTGGTTCATGACATTTACTTTTTGAAGATAATTTCATTTAAATGTTGACCGCGGCTGCGTCTTAGGTGGCCCATTCGGAAAGTCCAATTTTGGGCAACTTTTTTTGAGGGATTTCGGCCAAAACCGAATTTTTCGGAAATTTTTTCCAAAGGGTAGTTCGGGTTATTTCTGAGACTTTGACTTGACGAGCCAAAAAAAAGCTAAAGGGGTTAAAACCCTGATCGGTAATTTCGGGGCCATTTTTTGGATGAATTGTTCTCCAAAATTTTCCCTAAAATGGCCATAGAATCGGACTGTGGCGTACCCCTCTTGTTGAAACCACAACAACATTTAAATAAATTATCTTAAAAAATAAATGTCATAACCAATTAACGTTTCAAATAAAGAACCGATGAGATTTTCAAATTTTTGGTTGTTTTAAAAATTTTCAAGCTTTTTTCCCCTTTGTTTAATTCCTTCTTCATCTTATCGAAGGAATAAAGCCCTCGGCAGTGCATTTGGAAGAATTTCAATTTTTTTTTAGGATAAAAACGATTTTTTTTATATAAAATTTTGATCGATATTGGTTGTTTTAAATTATTAATTTAACATATTTAAAATAATTAACCTTTTCATCTTATGGTTTACATAAAGCCTAACCCGTGCCCTTTTTAAAAATTGACAATCTTATATTCGGTATAAAGTGATTTTTCTTGTATATCACATTGAGTCTATATTAGTTGCTTTTTTTAACATATTTGGGTTTAAATTTAAACCTTTTTTTTTACCCGTTGACATAAAACCATAACCAGTATTTAAGAATTCGACAATCTTATATTCAGGATAAAATCAGTTTCTTGTATATAAAATTTAGCAGTCGGTGTTGAGTTTTTTTAAACGTTAAAAAAAATATTTGTTAATTTTTATTCATCTTATCGAAGTTGACATAAAAACCATAACA
>NW_026093151.1:0-6007 GCF_024586455.1 Bactrocera neohumeralis | reverse complement strand
AAGGAAAAATTTCCAGCAACCCCCGGGGAAATTTGGAATTTCCCAAAACACCTTTTAGCCGTTTTAAGAAAATAATTTTTTTGGTTCCTTTTTTTGAAATTTTGATGTGAAAGATGCCCCTTTTCCGGTCGTTTTCTTAAAAAATCGTTTAAATTAGGGAAAAGGGATTAACCGGGACCTCAATACAGCCATGAAAACCCCAAGGGAATTTTAAAAAAAAACATTCCTTTTCTTTTCAAAAAAGAATTTTTTTGGGTTTGAAAATTTAATGCCCGATTTTAACATCTGGATTTTTTGCTGTTTTTTAAATTTAAAATTGAACTTTTTCGGGGCCCGGTGGAAACAAAAACAAAAGTGGTTTAAAACGCCCAAAAAGGAAAAAAAATCATGATTAAACATGGTAATTTTTAAAAATTTTTCGAAAAGGGGTTTTGAGGTTTGGAGGTTTGGAGGGGTTTGGGAAAAAAAATTTCATCCCCCATGGGTTCCCCAGCCTGGCGAAGATTGATTTAATATTTTAGTGTAAACAATTAATGAAAATAAAAAATGAAAAAAACCCCAAAATTGATCAAAAGGGGGCTTTCGCCTTCCATCAGTATAAAGAAAACCCCACCCCTATCTTTGATGACCCGGAAAAAACCGGGGGGGAGTTTTTGGGGGGAAGTTTGATGCATCCACCAAAACCCCTGCCCTTGCATCATCGGACTATTTTGTTTCGGCCAAGCAAACCCCCTCCTAAGGGGAAAAAGGGTTGGCTTAAAGAGGGGGCCCGGAAAAATTTTTTTTGGAGCGGAACCAAAAAAATTTAAACTGATGGAATAATGTCCCCAGGGGAATGGCAAAAAAGGTTGACCAAAAAAAGGGGATAATTGGTAAAAAAAGTTCATTATAAATAAAAAAAGAAAACGTTAATTCTGGCTGAAAGAAGCTTATATCCCCTTTCCTCCCTTTTCCCTTTTTTAACTAGGGTTCCCCAGTTTGTAGGGAAGTTTATATGTTATAGTAACCCCACGGAAATTTTTTTGAGATTAATTGTTCCCTTTTGGAAAATAATCTATCCCAAAATTTTGGGAGTAATCTTTTTTAAATTTAAATTTTTTCCTTAAGAACTTGTTTCCCGACGAAATTTTAATATGGGAGCTATATTTTTAAGTGGCCCGAATCGGCCCCCCCGGGAAAAGAGCCCCTTCGGGAAAAAAAATGACGTTTCCAAAATTTCAAAACGATATCTTAAAAACTGAGGGACAAGTTCGTATATATACAGACGGACGGACGGACAAACAGACAGACGGACATGACTAAATCGACTCAGCTCAACATACTGATCATTTATATATATATTTTATAGGGTCTCCGACGCTTCCTTCAGGGTGCTACAAACTTCGTGACAAACTTAATATACCCTGTTCAGGGTATAAAAATATTTTTGAAGCTTCTGATTAGAAATACGAAAAGACTTCTCTGATTACCTTATATTTTAATTTAATACTATATCTATCTCGATTAGTGTTAGATGACACATTCAACCGTTAGGTGAGCAAATATTAAACTCTGTAGCAAACATATTGCAAAAGTATAAAAATTACGTTGATTTCGACATCACCGAAACATTACTGTTCTCACGCTCAAGTTTTCCAACAAGAACTTTTTCAATTAGCTTGTAAGGCAGCGACATACATACACCATGTTGTTGACCCATCTCAAAAATTTCTTTACAGACTATACTGTTGCCTTGAAAACACAATTAAAGCTAAATTTCATGAGAACATTTTGCTCCAATAAAAATGTTTCCTTACAAAAATATTCACTTTTGAGCAGTCAGCTTAATAGTAGATCGGCGGTAAAAATACCATTGCAATTATCCATACTTGAGTTTATGCTATGTATTTATATTTTTAGGAATAGAGATCAAACAAATATTAGTTATCAAAAAAATTAAGCTTTACGGTTTTTCAGGGAATATTTCTATGTTAAAAATCTTTACACGCCACATGAATTTGAACCAATTGTTGAAGCAATTTTACCAATCTGATTGACGTATCTCTAAAACATGTGTTCTTGAGCGCAATAAAGAAGCTTATTCCATGCCAAGGTCAAGACTACACGGTGAACTCCATCAAAATTCACTGTTTTAATTGCAGAAAATGCATTTGCTACAGTTGATGTTTGGAGTTACTGGTAAAGAGTTATCCATTCTTCAGTGGTTGGGCATCTGGATTTATGAAAACAACTGGCAAATGGTTCTGTACCGCTCAAAATTTACTGCTCTGTTCATTTTATTGAAAGTGCAAATAATTTATTGTATTCGACTCAACTTTTAATACCTATACAGTTAACTTTTCGGACTTATACGCGTCCACATAACATCAGCTTCATGACGACATAGATGTTTAGGCACCTTTTCTTATTTTTTTAACATTTTTACTAATCGGCACGAGCTTTTTTTAGGCGATTGATGTATATCGGCAACGGGTATTTACAACAGTCAAATTTTGCAGTATTGAGTATATGCTGGTCCCACTAATGGCTATGATCTTTCAATGACGATATCAGTTTGTCCACAGCATCAAAAGCTTTCTGACTGATCAACTTATTTTGAAAGTCTTGTGTGATCTATTTTATGACCTGAATTGAATTCACGATACCAAAATACTGGGCTTTGATGCAGCTTCATCGCCAAAGTTGAATTGAAACACTTTGAGATAATCATAAAATATATTCTTCGAAAATATTCGAGATTTTCCATTTGTGGTCAGGGATGAATAATTTAAGTTACTGTAAACAACACAAATAGCGCTCGTATGTCAAAATGTTCTGAGTATGTGTAACATCAAAAATGTCAGATTTTATGATGAAATTGTGAGTTGCCAGACTGCAACACCAGCGTTGCCAAATCCCGAAATATTAAACCTACGCACATATATGTATGTGACTAGAGAGAAATTGCACAAACGCTAACACTTAAGCAAGAACTCACTCGTGTCCTCATATGATACACTTGACGCGTTCTATGTGATAAGCTAAGCCTTTACAGCTTAGTTGCCATACAGCTCTGGCATTTTGTTCTTTTGTTCAGTAAGTTCTACTGTTGTTGCAGCAAAGACACTTTACAACTTTGTTCCCCTGCAAAAGAGTTCATATATTCTCTTTATATGTATTCGTGTGTATTAGAGTTAGTGGGCGGAGTGTTTTTATATGCTTAAATTGGCTTTTGAAAAATTGCACTTCAGTGTAAGTTGAGTGTTGATAACTTTTCAGAGATGTTATATTTTATGTGGCAGATTTAAGAAGTTTATGGAAAAAGAAAATGTGTTTTTTTAGAGCTAATGTTATACATATATTCATTCGAATGTTCTCTATTTTAATTTCATCTGTGGCATACAATGATGCTTGTAATATTGTGCGTGGTTTCTTCAGAAAAATGTCAAGCAGAGTGCTTTGGCTGGTAAGTAATACAACATTTTATGTCCTTGATAAACTCATGTGATGAACACAAATACTAAATAATATTTAAAGAAACATGCCACCATTTCATTTCCAAAGATTACGTTTCTGTACATATATATAAAGCTGTTTATCTCATAATTGGTTTCGTGAAATCAAAGTAAATTTGAAAGAAAGAAGTTAATGCGGTGATATTCAGTATGAGACCGTTCAACTGCGCGAAAAATCGTTTAATGCTTTAAGCTTAAACTACTAGTTTTCATTACTAATTTATATTTTTATTACTCTGAGTTGGGTGGTTAACTAAAAAAAGGCGTTAAAGCGTCGTGTTCGATGTTTTAATTCAGGCACTGGAAACTTTGATATCAGATACTGGACAAACATGATTGGCCAATTTAAGTTTAGAATTATGCAGCGGCGATTTTAAAGCTTAAATATTTTGTGTATATTAGGAACTTCTGACGTCAAGGTCAGGTCTATACCCCCGACTTTAAAACAACCAAAAACTTAACTAAATAGTTCTACATAATTTTACAGTAGAAAGAGTGAATTATATTTCGAAAGCTTGAAATAAATTTTCTTATATGTATCAAAGGAAGAGGCTATTTTACAACGTAATTCTCTTAAAATTTTCTGGCCACAAACTTACTCCAAAAATTAGTAAAATCTGAAAATGTAAACCGTACACAGTAAACTAACGGTATCCACCGAAACTCATTTTCAACCTAACAGTCAACATTTTGAACATTAGTTTATTAAAGGTGGATGATACAGAATTGAATACTTGCGTGTACACGTACTATACAATATGCGCAACTTCCGGTAAACGTCATTGTTTTTCGAAAAAATATAGTGATTTTGGAACCAATAATGTTTTCACTTTTTTTTTTTGGTTCCAAGTGATCTTTCAAAATCGTTTTTACTGATCCTTCCGATATTCCAACGATGCCAGTAAAATCTCTGACTGTTAATCGTCGATTCTCAAGCACCAATTCCTTTATTTGATGGACGTGTTGATCACCAGTTGATCGACACTCTTTGAATAATTTTTACCAATCAAAAACAATAGCTCGCGACAAACGATTAACATTGAACCCGTTTCTAAAATTTGATTCTGCACAAAAAATTTCACAGAACTTATTTGAACTTGAATAACTTCACTCATTGCAAAAATTGACGAAATCGCTTTATATACTTCAGAGAGGCAATCATATTCTAAACACTGAACGAGATTTCACTCAAATTTAGATTAAAGAATCTTACTATTTGTACCCACAGTATTAAATTTAGCAGCATATAGGAGTTTTAATATAAGTATTTCATTTTATTGCAAGTGAAATTATGTAGAATGTACTTACTATTTTTGTTCAGACCCTGCAAATAGCACATTGTTTGTAGAATATATTTTCATTTTGGGACGACTGTTATACATAATTCAAAAGGAAAAAGGTTGGCTAGTCACAAAAGTTTAGTTTACCCGTTTCAAGTTATTGATTGATTACATTTGTCATAAGAACATAAGAAAGAGCCTAAGGGGATGTGGAACAAAATCTCAAACTGATAATAATTTTTTTGGGGATCAAAAGAGATCAAAACAGCGTGGTCTTTAAAATTTTAAAATTTTGTTTTTTAAAATCCCATTTCATTGGGAAAGATGGGGGATCAGACGCATGCCCGGATGAAAAATTTTTCAATTTTCATTAGCGTTTTTTTTTTTGCCCATTTAAACAAAGCAAAATTGGGAAAAAAAAACGCATTTAGCTTATTTAATATATTCGCTTTAAAAATGAATTTTTTTGGTAAGGGAAAGAACAATCAGTGATATAACAATTTTTTTGAAAAAATTTTAAGAACAAAAATTATTTAAAAATATGACCCCGGCGTTGGGTTTTAAAATTTTGGTTTTGAAATGAAAAGTTGAAATTTATTTTTTGAAAAAGATTTTTTAAAGATTTTTTTACATTTTTTTAGTAGGGAACTTTTAAAAAAACATAATTTTTGATTTTGTTCTGGGGAAATATAAGAAGATGGGTTTAACTCGTCAACACACCCAAAATCGGCCGGGAAAAAAAGCATTTCCCCCTTTCCGGGCCTGTTTATTGTCAAGCAAGGGAATTTTCCCCGGAAATTGAATACGTTTAACGAAATCGTCCCGATTCGATAATGCAATTATTCGGGCCCCTTACACAGTTTGGGCCTGAAGGGGGAAAATAAAATGACAATCAACTTAAGACGCAAATGACAAGGGCGGTAATTTGGAAATTCCACTGGGTAATTTAGGTTTTTTTCCTTGTCAAGACGATCGATGATTTATATAGGCAAACCCCCCGGGAAATTGATTTTAATCTTCCCGTTTTCTAAAAGTTTTTAAAAACCTAATTCGATTACGATAATTTAATGTTCGATAAACATTCGGATAGTTCACTTCCGGAAGTGAATTGACAAAAGGGGGTATATCAAACCACTGGAAGTATCAACCGAAACCCCCTTTCCCCCCTTTGCGAATACATTTTAAAAAATCATCGGGAAGCCCTTTTTTTGATCCCTAATTTAAAGCGAATTT
>NW_026093150.1:0-5804 GCF_024586455.1 Bactrocera neohumeralis | reverse complement strand
ATGTTTTAGCGACGAACAAGCTGTTTTTGTGATTTTCCACAAAAAAAAGAAATTTCCCATTAGTTTTAAATTCCATCAAAACTTTTTTTCACACGACACAGACAAAAAATTTTTTTGACGTTTGTAAACAAGGGAATGTTTTGTTATTGGGTAAATTTAAGCGCCCCGTCATTAATAGTGTGTTTGGTTTTAAAAAGATTTTGGGTTTGGGGTTAAACTTGAGGGGAACCCCTTTTACATTAAAAAAACCTTTAAAAAGGCCCCCAAGGGTTTGGGCTTGCAATGCCGTTTTAAATTTTATCAAAAAAGAACACCCAAAATTTTGAGATTTTTTTTTAGTACATATAGCTCCTTTAACACCACTCAAATTTGTTCTAAAGGGTTTAAGTGTGGGCTGAACGATTCTGACTCCAAAACATTGATAGAATTTTCATTAAAAACTTTTGTGTCTTAGACGCATACTTTGAATTGTTGTCTTCCTTATAACAGGCAAATTTTCTCATCCCATGGCAATATGGCATTTTTAATGATGTCGATTTGTATTTTTCCTTGTTTGAAATTCCATCAATCTTATGGAGTGGACCTACCATTCCAATAAAACATTCCCATCTATGATTGATTCTCCACCATACTCAACACGCGCGAACAAAGCGACGATCAAATTTTTGAATTATTGACCGCAAATACATACCTTCGACCATCAGGACCTAAGCGATTAGTTTTTGTAACATCGTTCTAAACGACATACCTCCGTTGATTTGTTGTCTTAGACCAATAAGAGTTAGCCCAGTTACATCGTTTCTACGAATTTAGTCCAGAAGTGGGTTCCTGTGCTCCTGCCGTGATTCGACCAGAGACAGACTATATTTCTCTCTTGAATATTTGGGTATTTTATTCGCCTTGGGCACCATGTACAATGTCAGTGGAACTCTCTTTTGGGTCTCTTCGCGAAGATACTATTAATTCCGCGGTCTGTTTCTGTTACAGTTTTTCGAGTTTTTCTTTGCGTGCAACATTGGAAATAGTTTAAAATTCTGTATATGTTTAAAGGCATTGAAAATTTTGTTGAATTTGATCTGATTCTGACAATTTATTTTTACGTTTTCGACTACTGACGAAGTCAAAAATGTAAATAACCTTCAGGAATTTTATTCTTTTTAAACAAATCGTTTCTTAATTAGCTGTTGCACTTAATTCACCTTCAACTGTATATCGCAACATTTATTATTAATGAAAAAGTTAATAGAACTTTAACTCACATCTACAAAAGAGTGAATTTATAATAAATAGAGTAACATGAACAATGCAAGACTTTTAGAAATATAAATAACGGTATATTAAAATTTTTTATCATTATACTCATCAGCCACCTACAAAAAAGGAGCGTTTCTAATTAGTCAGGAGCTGTATATATGAACATATGTATATAACATATAGCAGTCGGACCAGAAAGATGTTAATGTATAAAGAAATGATTTTTCGCTGTATTTTTATAGTGTGCGTTTAGGAGCTTTTCTTTTAATTTATTGCAACGAAGTAAAGTTGTTGCTTTCCAAGTTTGGCGGTGTATCTGCTCTTGTTTGTGTTGTGCTCTTTGAATACAGCCCTCTAATTAGGGCTACCAAACATGGGGCATTACCAGAGGTCTAAGGCCACTGCAGTCACTGATCGATGTCTCGAGTTGTTGGGGAATGAACGAAAAAAAGGATGACTTGGCAATGCCTGCCAAAAAGTGATCGGAAGATTGTTTAAAGAAAAATAATTTTTATTTTATTTTTTTCAAAGTTGGCCAAAAGCTTTTTAATCGATTAGTTTTGGACTGCAAATGTCCAAATTATATTTTTATACCTTAATCATACAATTTGTGCCAAAGGCAGTTGGTTCGCCGAAACCTACGTAATTTGCTTTCATCTGAAAAAAGTTCGGTCAAGGATGTTTCATAGGTAACAAGACCAACTCCAACCACTTATCTGGCAAAGTCAAATATTCTCAATGGACGCTTCTGTTAGTGCGTCAATAGTATCACGAGCTTTTGAAAAAAGTTAGAATATCAGCAGTCCAGATTAATATTTGGCATTCTGACTTACATTGGTCGCATATCGCTCAAGGTTTATTTTGCTTTCAGTTCAGTGCTGAGGTTCGTTGCTGGGTGGTACGGCTTCATTATGAAAAATCAACTTCAAATATTTCTAAAAACAGCGAGAAAATTAACAGTCCGGTGTTGTTGTTGTTATTTTTATAGCAGCAAAAAAAAAGCATTTTGTAATATTTTAGAAAAATTTCTGTCTTGTTGACAAATCTGCGGTATGATACAAATCCGGCTTTATTATAGATCATGTTTAACAAACTTTTCGGATATGCTTGTAGGGTCCAAGATTTTTTAAGCATGAGTTAAAAAGCTCCTTTGTTATAAAGTGCAGAATGAAGAATACCAAGACTTCGAAATGGAAAATATTTCTCAAAAATTCCTTAAACTTGTTTTTCTCTGTTAGTGTTAGCCTCCAAGCTCAATCTTTTGAAAAAGTTGATCAACTGTAAAAAATTCTTATGGCCTATTTATTTAACATTCTGCTTTCATGCTGTTTTTACTTCACCTATTTTCATAAGATAAATTATTAAATATCGACAAACAATCTAAATTATATAAATATCAAAGAAGCAAACACATCATATTTTGAATGTCGCTCCCACCTTCCAACAGCTACCAAAGTATCTTGATTGGCTCCAAGCCCGACATTTTCTATGATCCATGTGCCAGTCGTCACCTAACACTACGAACGAGCAATCTGCAATTTAGCTAAATCATCTTTTAACGGCAGACTATCTCGCCAGCATTTCTTTTTTTAATTTTTGTTTTTTTCTTTTTTTATTTGCACTTTCTTGTTGGTTTTTTCCATTTTTTTAATTTTTTTGTTTTCCATTTATTTTTTGTTTTCAGTTTTTCTTTTTACTCTCAGCTTATTCTCCAAGCGCCATTTTCTTCGCTAACAATTCCCCCAACACATGCACACAAAAATATCACATGAACAGTCTCAGCAGTTGGTTGCAAGGCTATTTCTTTCCAATTCCGTATACATACCCATCACTTGGCAAATACACGCTCTGTGTGTTGGTTAGTGTTGTGTGTGTGTGTTAGTATGTATGTGTATGTGCATGCCAGTAGAAAAATAGCTACTGACGACACCAAGGATATGGGGCAGGTGGCACTCTAAGGCATACACATGTCCCGCACACATACACACACACACATGTACACCAGCAGTTTGCTCGAACTGATAATGAGTTGACATTAAATTTTAATGTTTGTCAGTTACCATCACAATTTCTATTCTCTTCTTATAGCATTCTTAATGCAGAATATAAAAAATTAATGTTCAGCATTGTTTTTGACATTCGTGTCTTGCGACGAATTGCTTAAGTGGGTGTGCTTGGTTTGCGAGCGTTGTATGTAAAAGTTTTCTAAACCTCTTAGTGAAATATCAATTGTTATTAATAATTGAAAATTGCATGAACTTTTTCCAACTTTCAGTCGCTCTTAAGTATTAATTACTCTTCATTTATTCACAACGGTTTAAGTGGCAGAACTTTGTTGAAATACAAATTTATTATTAATTTATATAAGTAAAAGCTTCAGTGTTCATATTAATGAACTGTTTTTGTTTCTGTTCACGCGTCTGCTGGTCTATATGCAGCGATGAAAATACAAGTATATCTCACGTACTACACAAATACCATTTTTTATTGAAGTGTTTGATATTCCACGACTTTATTATAACGCGCGCCACTTAATTTCAATTTCACCCAAAAAAAAATATGCGACAGTCAAAAAAGCTCTTTATTTTCCAATTTAAGTAGGGCCTCATTATTTTACTTTTCTCATGTATTTAATATTGAATTTTTGTTATTTTGCATTAAATTTTTATCTCCAAAACAAATAAACTTACAACTTTTGATAAAATTATAATATATTTTAATAAAAGAAACTTAGCGCCCCACAAAAATAATAAAATTGAACCATAAAATATTCCTTTTAAATATGCGCAGTTAAAGTTATATGTTACATCTAGTGTACCACATTTATACGTACACCATGTCGTGGGCGCGATGAGCAATACAGCATTTACAAGGCACTTGTACGAATGCACATTTTGCATCAGCTTCTCTTAGTTTTACAATTAATAAATGAAGCTCAGGGCCGTAGGGTAATGTTTTCTCAATTTTTTTTTATACCCTAGAACAGGGTATATTAAGTTGTCACGAGTTTGTAACACAAAGGAAAGCGTTGGAGACACAAAAGTATACATATATAAAAATGATCAGTATGTTGAACTGAGTCGATTGAGATAGTGCCCCGCCTGTTTGTCGACCGGTCACAGAAATAAAGTTTCCCGGAAAAAATTTTTTCATTTTTGAAAATTTGATAATTTTTTTTTAAATAAATAAAAAAAATATAAAAAAAAATCGGCCCACTCCGGGATTAGCAGGGATAGTTGTCAAATTAATTGTGGTTTTTTTTGAGGAAAAACAAAAAAAAAAAGGCGAACTTCCAAAAAAAAATCACGATTTTACTTAAAAAAACCGAATATTTTATAAATTTTTTTTTGTGTATTTTTTCGAAAAGTTCAAAAGTGGTCGATTTGTAGTGGAATACCCATATATAGTATTCTATTTGTCTGTCCCTCACGCAGAAGTAGTGACACTTTAAATAAGAAGACACTCAAGTCTAGAAGCCAGAATGTCGGGTCGTTTGGCAATTTATCTATTTGATATTAATATTCTTGTTTCATAATTTTTTTATTCATCTTTCATGAGCACCCGAAATACATTTCTTTTAAAATTCTTGTACTTTTTCAAACTCAAACAATGACGAATTGCTCGAAAATAAGGACCGATTTTTTTATACATTTGTTTCTTACTCGATATTATTAAAAATATTACAAATTACATTCGGTTTTTGCTAGTTCATACCATGGAGAAATATTTTAAATATATGCATACCAAATTTTAAGTTAATCTGCTGCTAAGAATTTGAAATATCGTGACGACCATATCGAAAACAGTAGTTTCGAGAAAAGTGCGTCGTCCTCTATTCCTGCCTAATCACTGCGACATTAAAACGGCTATATGTAATTAGTACATAATTTGAGTTTTAAAAACTCTTTTAAATAATTTTTTGAAGATCTAAACTACCAAAAACCGGAAAATTAATTGCCAAATTATTAGACTAGAATTCTCCCATAAAAATCTATGTATATGCAGTAAAAGCAACCCTGAAAACCCTCAACTTTTTTTGAGAAAGTTTTTTAAATTAATTGAGCTAAAATTTGTACACACATACTATGGCATGATTTAGCTGTATTCTACGCTTAGCATTAATAAAAATATTTATTTGGAAAGGAAGTACAACTGATTTCCGAGAGCTCCTCTCTCTCAACTGGATCTTTTGAAATTAAAAAACCAAACTGATTTCGTTAAAATAATGTTAAATCTAGTAATTAATCGAAGGAATAAGCAAAATAAAAATTTTTGACAAATGACGGTTCGATTTTGCTAAAATTTCCGGTCTTAAATTGTTTATAAACAAATATTTATCAAAGAGAAAAAAAGTCTTAGATTAACTACTAAAAAAATATATTTAAGAAGCTCATGTTAAAATTTGATACTAATCGATTTAGCCGTTTTCGAGTAATGTTGGTCACCGAAGAAACACGCGTTTAAAGTTTGGTCTTGTATTTCCAAGCACTCTGAAACGCCTTTTCAAATTTGCGTGTAACTCGAAAATATTCACCGGAACGAATAAAGTT
>NW_026093149.1:0-3081 GCF_024586455.1 Bactrocera neohumeralis | reverse complement strand
TGTTCACAAGAAATGTAGTTTTTGTGAAAAATCACATTTTTTTTAGCTTTTTAAACGCTCTAGCGGCTAAAGTATTTGACCTGGGTGGGTCAGATATATTGCATTAGTTAGCCATGTCGAAGGGCTTCCAGGAAAACTAGAACTCGTCTTCTAAGCGCTACCTAAGGCGTGGCAATAGTGTTCTTGTAGTTTTTGAGAAAAACCACTTTTTTAATATTTTAAACCTAGCCTAAAGGACCTCCGGTAGGTCGAATAAATGCATTAGTTAGTTAAATCGAGGGTTTCCAAAAATAGCACTCGTCCCTAAACCCACCAGTTAGTGTTCACAAGAAATGTAGTTTTTTGAGAAAAATCACATTTGTTTTAATTTTGTAAACGCTATAGCGGCTAAAGTGTTTGACCTAGGTGGGTCAAATACATTGCATTAGTTAGCCATGTCGAAGGGCTTCCAGAAAAACTAGCATTCGCCCCATGAGCCCTACCAGGGGCGTGGCAATAGTGTTCACAAGAAATGTAGTTTTTTGAGAAAAATCACAATTGTTTTAATTTTTTAAACGCTCTAGCGGCTAAAGTATTTGACCTAGGTGGGTCAAATAATATGCATTAGTTAGCTAAATCGAAGAACTTCCAGAAAACTAGCACTCGCCCCAAAACCCTACCAGGGGCGTGGCAATAGTGTTCACAAAAATGTAGTTTTTTGAGAAAAAATTACACTTTTTTTTAACTTTTCAAACGCTCTAGCTGCTAAAGTATTTGACCTAGGTGGGTCAAATAAATTGCATTAGTTAGCTAAATCAAAGAGCACCTGGCCCGTAAGCCTAAGCTAAAATAATGTAGTTTTTTGAGAAAAACCACCTTTTTTTTAATTTTTAAACGCTCTAGCGGCTAAAGTATTTGACCTTCCAGGAAAACTAGGTCAAATGAAAATAATGTTTAGTTAGCCAAATCGAAGGGCTTCCAGGAAAACTAGTTAGCTAAATCGAAGGGCTTTCCAGAAAAACTACTCGTCCCCTAAACCCCCTACCAGGGCGTGGCAATAGTGTTCACAAAAATGTAGTTTTTTGAGAAAGACTACATTTTTGTTTCAACCTTGTAAACGCTCTAGCGGCTAAAGTATTTGACCTAGGTCGATCAAATATATTGCATTAGTTAGCCATATCGAAGAGCTTCGGAAAAACTAGCATTCGCCCCATGAACCCTACCAGGGGCGTGGCAATAGTGTTCACAAGAAATGTAGTTTTTTGAGAAAAATCACTTTTTTTAATATTGTAAACACCATAGCGGCTAAAGGATTTGACCTAGGCGGGTCAAATAAATTGCATTAATTAGCCATGCCGAAGAGCTTCCAGAAAAACTAGCACTCGCCCCATGAACCTACCAGAGGCGTGGCAATAGTGTTCACAAAAATGTAGTTTTTTGAGAAAAACCACATTTGTTTTAATTTTGTAAACGCTATAGCGGCGAAAGTATTTGACCTAGGTAGGTCAAATATATTGCTTTAGTTAGCCATGTCGAAGAGCTTCGAGAAAAACTAGCATTCGCCCCATGAACCCTACCAGGGGCGTGGCAATAGTGTTCACAAGAAATGTAGTTTTTTGAGAAAAACCACATTTTTTTTAATTTTGTAAACGCTCTAGCGGCTAAAGTATTTGACCTAGGTGGGTCAATATATTGCATTAGTTAGCCATGTCGAAGGGCTTCCAGGAAAACTAGCACTCGCCCCATGAACCCTACCAGGGGCGTGGCAATAGTGTTCACAAGAAATGTAGTTTTTTGAGAAAAACCACATTTTTTTATTTTTTTAAACGCTCTAGCGGCTAAAGCATTTGACCCAGGTGGCTCAAAAAAATAGCATTAGGTAGCGAAATCGAAGAGCTTCCAGAAACACTAGCAGTCGTCCCCTAAGCGCTACCAGGGACGTGGCAATAGTGTTCACAAGAAATGTAGTTTTTGAGAAAAATCACATTTTTTTTACCTTTTTAAACGCTCTGGCGGCTAAAGTATTTGACCTGGGTGGGTCAGATATATTGCATTAGTTAGCCATGTCGAAGGGCTTCCAGGAAAACTAGCACTCGCCCTATGAACCCTACCAAGGGCGTGGCAATAGTGTTCACAAGAAATGTAGTTTTTGAGAAAAATCACATTTTTTTTTTAATTTAAACGCTCTAGCGGCTAAAAAGTATTTGACCTCCGGTGGGTCAAATAAATGTATTAGTTAGCTAAATCGAAGGGCTTCAGAAAACTAGAACTCGTCCCTAAACCCCACCAGGGGCGTGGCAATAGTGTTCACAAGAAAATGTAGTTGTTTGGGAAAAATCACATTTTTTGTTACCTTGTAAACGCTCTAGCGGCTAAAGTAATTGACCCAGGTGGGTCAAATAAATTGCGTTAGTGAGCGAGATCGAAGGGCTTCCAGGAAAACTAGCGCTCGTCCCCTAAGCGTCACCAGGGGCGTGGCAATAGTGTTCACAAAAATGTAGTTTTTGAAAAACCACTTTTTTTAATTTTTAAACGCTCTCTGCGGCTAAAGTATTTGACCTTCGTGGGTCAAATAAATGTGTTAGTTAGCTAAATCGAAGGGCTTCCAGGAAAACTAGCATTCCCCCATGAGTCCTACCAGGGGCGTGGCGATAGTGTTCACAAAAAATGTAGTTTTTGAAAAAAATCACATTTTTTTTTACTTTGTAAACGCTCTAGCGGCTAAAGTATTTGACCTCGGTGGGTCAAATAAATTGCATTAGTTAGCGAGATCGAAGGGCTTCCAGGAAAACTAGCGCTCGTCCCCTAAGCGTCACCAGGGGCGTGGCAATAGTGTTCACAAGAAATGTAGTTTTTTGAGAAAAGTCACATTTTTTTACTTTATAAGGTGAATCAAATATATAGCATTATTTAGCCATGTCGAAGGGCTTCCAGGAAAACTAGCACTCGCCCCCTAAACCCTACCAGGGCGTGGCAATAGTGTTCACAAAAATGTAGTTTTTTGAGAAAAATCAAATTTTTTCTAATTTTGTAAACGTCCTAGCGGCTAAGGCATTCGAAATAGGTGGATCAAATAAATTGCATTAGTTAGCTAAATCGAAG
>NW_026093148.1:0-4802 GCF_024586455.1 Bactrocera neohumeralis | reverse complement strand
TAAGAAAAAAAAAAAAAAAAAAAATTTTTTTCCAAAAAAAAAAAAAATTTTTTTTTTTTAAAAAATTTTCCCAAAATTTTTTCCGGTTTTTTTCCCCCCCCTTTTTTAAAAACCCTTTTAAAAAAAACCCCCCCGGGGGGGGACCCCCAAAATTTTTAAAAAAAAAAAAAAATTTTTTCCGTTTTTTTTTTTTTTTTTAAAAACCGGGGGAAAAAAAAAAAAAACCCCCCCTTTTTTTTTTTAAAAAAAAAACCCAATTTTTTTTAATTTTTTAAAATTTTTTTTTTTTTTTAAAAAATTAAAAAAAAAATTTTAAATAAAGGATATGTAAAAAATAAAATGAAAAAAAAAAAAAAAAAAAAAAAATTTTTTTTAAAAAACCCTTTTTTTTTCCCAAAAATTTCCCTTGGGAAATAAAAAAAACCCCTTTTTTAAAAGGGTTTAAAAAAAAAAACGGGAAAAATTTTTTTTTTAAAATTTAAATTTTTTTTTTGGGTTTTTGGAAAAAAAGGGGGGGGAAAATTTTTTTTTTTTTTCCAAAACCCCCAAAAATTTTTTTTTTTAAAAATTTTTTTAAAAACCAAGGGTTTTTTTCCCAAAATTTTTTTTTTTTTTTTTTCCCCCTGCAAATTTTTTTTTTCCCCCCTTTAAAAAAAAAGGGGGGTTTTAAAAAAAAATTTAAAAACCCCCCTTTTGAAAATTTTTTAAAAAGTTTTTTTTTTTTAAAAAATTTTTAAAAAAAATCCCCCCAAAAAACAAAAAAACCCCTTTTTTTTTTAAAAAATTTTTTTCCCCTTTTTTTTTTTTTTTTTTTAAAAATTAAATTTTTTTTTAAAAAAAAGGGTTAACAATCTTTATATTTTTTTCTTTTTTTTTTTTTTAAATTTTTTTTTTTTTTTTTAAAAAAAAACCCCAAAATTTTTTTCCCTTTTTTAAAAAACCCCCTTTTTTTTTTAAAAAAAAATTTCCAAAAAAGGGGAAAAAATGTTTTTAAAAAAAATTAAAAAAATTTTTGGGGAAAATTTTTTTATTTTTTTTTTTTTGGGGGGTTTTTTCCCAAAATTTAAAAAAAAAACCCAACAAAAAAATTTTTAAAAATTTTTTAAAAAAAAAAATTTTTTAAAATTTAAAAAAAGGGTTTTTTTAAAAAAAATTTTTTTTTGGGGGAATCCAAAAAAAAATTTTTTTTTAAAAAAAAAAATATTTTTTTTTTGGGAAAAAAAAAAAAAAAAAAAAATTTAAAAAAAAAAAAAAAAAATTTAATTTTTTTAAAATTTATTAAAAAAAAAAAAAAAAAAACCCCCAAAAAAAAAAAAAAAAAAATTTTTAAAAATTTAAAGAAAATTTTTTTAAAAAATTTTTTTTTCCCATTTTGTAAAGAGTTCCCCCTTTAAAAAAACTAAAAACTGTTTCAAGGGGCGCGTTTTTGTATATTTTTAAAATATGAAATTCAAGGTAAAAATTGGGTATAAAAAAAAACCCTTATTTTATAAAGTCTTTAAAAAGGAATTTGTCTGTTGCCCCCAAAAAACGCTTTTTAAAAAAAATATATATTTTAAACCTTTGGGGAAAAGGTAAATTTAAAAAACCCGTTTTTCTTTTTGGGCCCTTTTTTGGAAAGAGGAAACCCTTTTGAATAAAAGATTCCCCCCGGGTCGAAAAAAAAAAAAATTGTTTTAAAACACGATTTAAATGAAAAATAAAGTCAAAAACATTAGCCCAAATTTAATTTTTAATTTTTAATTTTGTTTAAAAATTTTAAAAATAAAACCCCTTATAAAAACAATGTTTATAAACCATTAGAAACCTTTAAAATAATTAAATCTGAAACGTTAAAGAAAAAGTAGAAAAAAATGCCGGAAAAAAAATTAAAAGGGGGTTGCCAACTAGAAAAAAATAGTTTTGGGAAAAATTTTTTTAAAAACACATGGAAAATTTTCCAAATGTTTGAAAAAACAAAAAAAAAAAGGTAGGGAACGGGCCCACCTTTTTGAAAAAAGGATTAAAAAATAAATTTTTATAACCCAATTTTATCGTTTTTCCAAATGAATTTAAAACAACCTTTTTTTATTTTGGAAAAAATTTTTGGGAAAATTCCAAAATTTAGAAAATTTAAAAACCATTTGGCCCCCGATTTTTTTTAAAAATTTCATTGAAAATAGGCAAAACTCAAGGGGAAAAAAGGGTTTTTAAAAAAAAAAAGAAAAAAATAAAAAAAATTTTTTTTTTGGCTAAAAAGGGTTTTTAATTCCTTTTACGCAACTTCCAATTCCTTTTTAAATTTTTTTTATTATTTTATAACCTCAAAACAAATTTAGCCCAAAAAATTTTTTGAAAAAAAACCCATCTTAAAAAAAGAAAGTTATAGGCAGTGAAAAGAGCTACAACTTTTCTATGCAATTTGAACAAAAAATTAAAATATCCACGCTTTTGGGTTTTTTTTTTTAAATTTTTCTGTACAAAAAAATTCTTTTACAAAATTTGGTTTGAATTTACTTTTTTTATGTCCCAAAAGCACTGTATTTAATTAATTATTTCTTTTTTTTTTTTAATAAAAATCTTCTCAGCCTTATTTCGACTTAAATAACCCAAATTTTCAATCAAAAATTCTCTCTTCAAAATATCCGATTTTTTTTAAATCCATTACGATTTATATTTGCTGAAGTCTCTACCTTCTGATGATATAAAAATATATAGCAATACTATGGTATATTTACTCAGAAAATGAACAAAATTACCACATCCGATTAAGGGTTGAGAAAACTATACATTTTTACTGTAAACCTCGGCTGCTATGAAAAGTCTTCAAATAAACAATTATCAGTCTTTATAAAGCTTCAAGCTTGCATGAGCTTGTTTTGAAACGATAGCCATTATAATATCTATGCTTGCTAACTGATTTACTCTAAATACAATATATAAAAAGAATCAAAACGGTACTTGCTATAAACCAGAGCTTCGTATCAATTGCTTCTACTTTCTTGCAGTTTAAAAAAACTAGTTGCGAATTTAGAAAACTTGTAAATAATTGCACACAATACAGCTTCACGCAGGTTTTGTGCCCCACTCTGCTCACACACACACACATCAAAGCAACTTCCTGTCGAGTTACGCACATTAGACGGCCAACAAGAATGCGAGAAATTTAGTACGCCATGCTAAACAAATGACTGCCAAACACACACACATACACACTGAAGACTACAGATAAGCTATAAATCATCACGACAAATACAAACAAACATTTGCACACACATTTGCATTTGTTAATACTTTCATGGCGTGCATGACTTTCCTGTCTAATTCACTTATAATTTGCCAAGTGTTAATTGTTGACAGATTATTGCTTTTTTCACTTGAATTCTCTGCTCATTTTTGAAAAGTGAAACACATTTCGCACTTAACAACTAAATGCCGTGTGTTATGGAAATTCGCTGGCAGCGAAAACGCGAGCTAATAATTAACAGCAACAACAAAAACAACCATAGCTACAGATGCCATAGAGTACTCTAATTATAGAAAGTAGGATTTGAGTGGCGTATGGGCATGAGGGGCGGACGGACAAATAGATTGTTAGCTGCTGGCGTTCTCAATGAGTCTGCTGTTAGCGAATACCGTTTTGTGCGCTTGCACGCATAATTACGCACTAACATGCACATGTGTATATATAAATACATATGTATATGAATATTTATATACCAATTTTTGTATATATATTTCCATATGTACAACAGAGTTGCTGTGCTCTAATCTACACTGCTTTGATTACTATTGCGCTAGCCCGGTTACCCCCAAGAACTGGTTTAAATGCAGACGGGCGAGTTTATTTTAAAACACATGGTTAATAAAAAAAAAGAAAACACGTTTGAATTTTAGGTGGGGCCCCCGTCCCCCGGGCCAAAAAAATACAAATTTCAAAATCCAAACACCCCCCGGAAGGGACATAAAAAAAATGTTGGACTCAAAAAAAAAATTTTCGAGGACAAATATTTTGATAAAAATAAATGTCTTAAAATTTTTTGGTGCTCGGAAAAAATTAAAAAATAAAAAAAATTAAATAATAAACTTAGGGGGATATGTTTTATAAAATTTGTTCCCTTAGATCCCAGAGCCGGGCAAATGGGTAAATATATTTTTTTATATAATTTTACACGGTTTTTATGGGTTTTATAAAAACCCGGGTTTCCTTGAATCTTATTACATTTTCATGACGACTAAACATCGAGCGGGGGGTTTTGGGAAATTTAATTTATCTAAAAAATTAGTATTTGGGAAAAGGTTTTCCAAAAAGTTTTAAATAAATATTTTTAATTATAACAAACAAAAAAAAAAGATTTTTAAAAATTTAAAAAATTTTTAAAATAAAAAATTTAAATAAAAAAAAAAAAAAAATTAAAAAAAAAAAAAAGAAAAAAAAAAAAAAAAAAAAAAAAAAAAAAAAAATTTTAAAAAAAAATTAAAAAAAAAAAAAAAAAAAAAAATTAAAGAAAATAAATCAAAAAAATTATACAAAAAAAGAAATCAAAAAAATTAAAAATAAAAATTTAAAAAGTAAAAAAAACCTAAAAAAAAAATTTAAAAAATTAAAAAAAAAAAATATAAAAAAAGGGTAAAAAAAAAAACTTATTTAAATATTAAATATTTTAAATTTATAAAAAAACACAACAAAAAAAAACATTAATTTTTTTAATTTTATTATAATTTTTTTATATAAAAACCCAAAAATTTAAATTATTCTACAAAATAAAGATTTAAAAAAAAATTTTTGGGGGTTTTTAATTAAAAATAAAAAAATTTTCAAA
>NW_026093147.1:0-5840 GCF_024586455.1 Bactrocera neohumeralis | reverse complement strand
TATGATGAATATAAACAAAATCTATAATTAGATCCATACACAAAAATTAAATTGTTAAAAAGTAAAATAGAACATGTACAAGAAAATGTTGTATCCGCTGAATATGGGATAACACATCCGAATATTTTAACTAACGAAGAACTTTGTAAAATATAATATCGATTATAATAAACTAAAATATCTACAACTAGGAACAGTAATTGTTAATAATACATTTAGTATTTGGAATAAAAATACTAAAAATTTGGAAGATGTACAAATAAGAAAAAATTATCCCAATACCCAACAGAGAAAAAATAAGGAAATATATGCAAAAATAGGAGAAATATTTACCTACAAAAATAAAACATTAATGTTTGAAGATAATAAATCATTAGAACAAATGAAACTAAGCAAATATTATATTTTAAGAAATAATTGAAATCTTGTAAAATTTAAAGAACTCGAACCACCACGAAACCACCCATCTTTCAAATCCTTCCACCCATCCTCCAAACCCTCCCACTCCTAACCCCACTGTAATAACGACAATAGTTCGAGAGGTACTCGAGCGAATGAATACGCAGACTATAACTGACTTTACTGAACCCGACCACAGCGTTACATAAAACGCAAACAACATAAACGAATTAGACAAGATTTCGGACATGGTTAAATGCCTCACGATGCATTATTCGGAAAAATAAAAAAATGGATGACTACTCTGATCCAGTACCACGACGACATTCCGATCTTTTATCAAAAAGTTTACCAACACCTTTCCCTTGTATAATAAAAAATTCCATGTCTCCTATTAAACGAGGAGCCCATACGGACTATGACCAATCAATATACATAGAGACAAAGCTCTCGACATATTCATTAGAGGGCTAATCGGCGTATTAACCCATCTTCTCAGCATAAGGGAACCGACAATATTGCCCCAAGGCCTACATTTATATCAAAAAAAACTGGACAACATGACTTATAGAATAATTCATGCGAATAACACGCACAATTACAATATTTAACCGTCACCACGGCTTCTTCGAATTAATGCTATTAATAATTTTATTAAAAACCTTATTTACTTCGAACTAACAAATTCTTACTCGCCCAGACCAAATTTCGACCAATATGCATTCGGTGGTCAACTCTCCACTAGTTATATGACGCGGTTCAATAACTACGCGAAGAGCCTTATCCACACTGATAAAACGTTAATGACAATTTGCCAAAATATAAATATAACGCTAAAACAGCGAATATCACACAAAGTTAATAATGTGGCAATCGATATTCTACATCTCTCAGTATAACAACAAAACAAAATTAGTCGTAGATTACCGCAAACTCAATTCAGTTACGATCCTCGACAAATATCCCATACCCGAAATTAACGAAGTCCTCGCGAATCTAGGAAATATTTGTTGCAAACAAAACCACCTCAAGATTGGGTAAGTTGTAAGGCTAAGTTAAGGAAGCATTACAAACCCGCAAAAGATCAAAGGACGATAACGAAAGAAATTTCGCTACTTTTGGTTAACAGTGCGGAGTTAGGTAAAAGAGTAAAGGAAATGGTAGCTAATATAACAGAATACAGGGCACTAAGCGAAAATGGTGACACTATGAAAGAAATTTTTTCAGGGATGCTAATTCAGCGAAGAAAACAATTAGCAACAGGGACTTTTGCAAATAGAGTGCAATCAATTACATCATTGACAGATATGACGAATGAAATTTATAGATTTACTGTATTGGATGAACTTTAATGATCATACCAGAAATAAAAGTGTTAACAATTAAAATTCTCATTCGGCACAAAGGAAGCATAGAAATATTACTTATCAAACAGATCAGTTTCCGGGCAATATCGACCACAACAAAATCAAAATTCCTCAGGACAACAGTATCAAGTACACACTCTGGACAACGTCAAATAATCTTCAATGGACAACAATATAACCAAGCCAAACAGACATCAGGGCAAAGTCATCCCAATTATTCAACACAAGTTCAAGCAAATCAAAACTATTTGAATTACTCGATACGGCAAAGAAGCTCGGAAAATTTTAGACAACAACTACATAGAAAGAGACCAGAACCTATGGACGTGGGCACTATGAGTAGAAGAGTGATCTACAAGAATCAATTACGAACGAGGAGATTTTTACAAAGTAGCCTCGGAATCTTGGGAAAGTACAATTATAATTGTATTAACAATTCTTGAGAAACAATTTTACGCTCTAGTTGACTCAGACTCAAACATAAGAGCATTATAAAAAAATCTTGTCCAATTCGAATATCCATAAAACGTCAGAAAGATATTGTTATTTATGGATTTTAATGAATCATATGATTTATTCATACGAAATGATTAAATCAATTAACTGTAGACGATAAGTATCCTTTACCAAATGTCGAAGGAATCTTGGATAAATTGGGCAAGGCACAATACTTTAGCTCTATAGATTTAGCAAAAAGTTACCACCAGATTTTATTGGCATCAAGAAAACAGCTTTTGTTACTCCGGCAGTACTATATGAATACCTCCGAATGCCTTTCGGGTTGAAAAGTTTCAAAGATTTATAAACGACATATGGAGAGAATACATAAATAAAACACAATTCATAGAATTAGGAAGCACATAATCTAACACTTAAGCTCTGCGCTTCATAGAATGTAAGCTGATTTTTTCTTAGGCCTAAGCAAAATATTGTATAAAATAATAAGAAATAAAAAAAAAGCTCTGTTTAGTAACTCACTAGAATTGAGTAGCGTCCTCACCAATTTTTAAACAATAACCTTTTGCAAACTACGGAAAGTTAACTAGCTTTCATAAAAATTCGCCTAATGATATTCATACCAATGTATATGATGGCATATAAATGTACTAAAATATAAGGCAAAGGACTAACAACTGGTTGTAATATCAAGCGAAATGTCTGAGCCTAATTTCAATCAATGCTCATTTCAGTTTACGTGGCTCTGTTAAAATTTCTTCTTCCTGCTGGCTGTGGTGAAATACGCTCATAACATTTTCTTAACTTTTAAAAATTTATACGTTGATCCGCAATTGAACCTTCTTTAATTTAAATGTTCTCTGTTACATCTACTTTACTACTGTTACATCATCTCTAATTTATACGTTCTATTTTACATCTACAACTGACCAGTTTAGCTGAGAACCTCAGCGCTCTTTTGCAATGAATTTATGAAGAATTGATCTTCTTTGATATCCTGTCAAACGACTGTATATCGTTGAATGTATCCTTCAAGTAATTCATGTAATCCGTAATCAAGTGATAGGCGAACGGAAAGAGATTCACAAGGAATTTTTGAATGGCATCTTCCGGATCGCCCAAATGATTGACGCTACCGCTGTTGATGCCGTTGCTGTTCGCATTCACGAAATGCCTGTAAAGAGGCAAACAAGAGAAGGTGGTTCATTATAGTGAGAGAAGGGAGTGGGCGAATGAGAAAGGGAATTAAATATAATTTGAATTTAAAAACTATTCTGACTTACATCATGGTTTCTGAATAGAAGCATCAATTCGCTCGATTGTGATACCATGCCTCGGTACACTTGTGAAAAGACCGTCAGGGTATTATTTTCCGATTATTCCTTTAGGACTAGGAAATGTTCTGTAAAGAAAACAAACAATAAGCCAATGAAATGTACATTTTCAGTATAATACAATTTCTTATAAAACCTTATATATAGATTATGCTTAATAAATGTTTTTAATTTGTTTTGGATGTTAATCACATGTATAACACTTAAATTATCTAAAATGATGACAAGGGTTTGCGCCACGATAAGTCCGAAATAGGAGAATTCGTAAAGTTTTCTGTACTATGTTTCTGAATTTTTTGAGAAAAAATGTTAAATCTCTTTAAGAGAGCAATGTTAATGGACAAGATTATAATGACAGTTTTGTGAAAGCTTCACTTATGTATTATTGTTTGAAGCTGCATCAAATATGATCACCATCATAGAGAAAATACGCCGTATTTTATCTTTTTCTTCGATAAAGACGAAAACCAGAGCAAACGGCTGAAAATGTGAATAGTGTTTATGGTACTGCTATTGTAGTGATCAATCAGACACAATTTTCTTTTCTTGCCTAGCACACACATCGGCAGTAACTCTTAGTAAGCCCGAGAGTTAGGTTGGGAGGAATCACTTCGGTTGTTTGCTAAATTATAAATAATATATTTAATTTTACTAGACCTTATGTTATAAGTGCTTTAGTTGAGTGTAACTTTACAGAAATGTTGAGGAATATTTTGTATGATATGTTTATGAAATATCATTCATGTTCGATTCTAATACGATGCAGGATCGGAGAAGTAAAACCTAATAAGTGGTATATTTTTTTGAAAACAGTAAATAAAATTACTTGCATTTTTTGACAAATCCCCAAATGTGGTTTGGTTAAAATCCCAAAATCCCCCCATTTATCGGAAAAGGGCCGATTAAAAAAGCAAAGGAAAGGGGGTACAAAAACACGACATAGCCGCCAGAGTGAATCGCCCGGTACCAAAATTTTCAAAAACCCCCATAGTTAGGGCTAAATACCCCAACCCAAATAATATTGATGAACGTAAGCAGAAATTCGGCGACAAAAATCAAAAAAACTGTCATGCCTGGAAATCAAGCGTTTAGTCTCAATTTTAAAAGGGGAAGAGCCATAAAGTTTTGCCCAAAAATAAATTGATGGGTATGACCAGCCGGCTAAACTATTCCCCGAAAAACGACGCGGCAGCGTAAATAAAATTTTTTAACGGAAATTTGGTGAAACCTTGGGGAGTTTCCCTGGATCTTAACAGGCCCCCCAACCCTTCCCATTAAAAAAGGTTTTTTTTCAAAAAAACATAACTTTTTAGGGGCCCCCAATCACCCCGGATTTAAAATTGGGGAAGACTTGGGAAAAACGAATAAAGTTTATGAAGGGCTGATTTAAACCCATTAAAAGCCCAAAGATGTTTTGTCGAGGGGATAAAATAACCTTTCAACTTTAAAAAACAATTAGGGACTCCATGAAAATAAAAATTTAATTTTTTAAAAAGGGAAGCATATTAATTTTTAAAAAAACAAAAAATAATTGTTATTTTTAAAATTAATTTAAAATAAACCTTTGCAAAAATATTATTTCCCAAAAGGGTTTATTGAATTTTTTTTTGCTTTAAAATTTTTTTGAAAAAAATTTTTTTTTTTTAATTTTTTTTTCATTTTTTACACTATTAAAATAATGATTGATAAGTTTTAATTATTTTGTAAATTTTGAAATTAAGGGTCACAAACTTATTTTCCCTAGGATATAAATCAGTACTTGTTTTTGAAATTTTGAACAAAAAAATTTTATTTTATCTCCTCCAAAATTTTCTGATATATCAACATCTGTTTGGTTTTAGATATACATTAGAAAAAAATGTTTTGGAAATGATGGGATAATTTATGTTCTCGGGGGAGGTGATAAATCCGGGTTGCTGGGAAAATTATTGTTTTATAAAAATTATAAAAAAAAAAAATTGACGGGCATCGGCTATTCCCAAAAAAAAAAAGTTTCTTTTAAGAACTTTTATTTTTATTTTATTTTAGACATTTTGGATGGGAATCTACCATTTTTCGGGGTTATTTTTGTCTTAGAAAATAACGCCCCAAAATTTTTAAAAAATATCCAAAAAAAAAAGTTTTACAACTTATTTTATTTTCTTTGGTAACCTACTTTTTTATATCGGGGTTCTATAAGGCAACTCCTTTGGAAAAAAATCGGGGAAAATTCAATCATTTTAAACCCCCCGTGGGTTTCTGACATTTTTGATAATTATAAAACATTTTTTAAGGTCACCAATAA